>NW_020825499.1:0-56606 GCF_003286085.1 Drosophila persimilis
CCAAGAGGAGGAGTCGTGCTCTTGTCAGAGCCAGACCTGTCAGAGCCAGCGAGTTCAGCTCGATAGAACGCACCGAGTCGGACTCGGATGGGAGGAGCTCTCCGACGGCCCTTCCCCCAGGGTCTCCCCGCTGGAGTCCCTCGGCGCAGTCGTGCTCTCCACAATGCAGCCGGAGCACCGTCTACGCATGGTGGCCTTGTACCACCTACAGATGCTGTGCTGCGCGGTGTTCTGGCTGGTCGAGAAGACCGTGGGCGTCAACGAAACCGTCGGCTCGACGCGCCTCCGATTGTGGAACAAGTTCAAGCTGCGCACCATCCAGCGCCAGTTGCTGTGGGCATGGCCAATGCCCGGGGCGTGCTCATGACCACGCCCTGGCGTTCTTCCTCAGCCTCCTGGGATTCATCTGTCCCTGCGGCGCTCCTGAAGAAGACCGTCAAGGAGCTGGTGTTCCAGATACGCCTGCACCTCGTGCTCTAGGGGGCAGCCATCGAGCAGAAAGCAGCAAGCAGTATGCAAATCACACGCTGACAGAAGACAAACGTCCACACGCCCGACACTCCACCCCTCCCCTCAGAGATGTTGCACTTCCATTTGGGCATCTATTTTCGTTGATGCCAGATCGCAATGCACGGAATCGTCTCCGTTTTTGGCCGCAATGAAAACATATGCCGAAAATTTCGAAATTCAAAGTCAAATTCAAACTCAAGAGTTTCCAGTCGATCAGATATCGTTTATGCATATTACGATCCATTCCGTTTGGACGGGAGGCCACTTGCTCATCCCTCATCGCCGTGATTGCATTTATTATTATTATTTTTATTTCGCTGCATATTTGTCTGCAATTTATTCAATGATAAATAGAGGAGGAGAGCATGCAGCAGCAGCAAAACATTTCCGCTGCAGCATGGCCTTTGTTGCCCCCAATTGCAGGCCCCCGCATACGCACTTCGGAGGCACGGAATCGACCAGAAGCGGCAGCAAATGAATCATTAAATATCACTGTACTCGTGTTGATTCAGTGATAGTGATCAAAACAACACAACAAAAGCGTCTCATCCACGATCCACGATCCACGACCCATGATCCATTTTCAGGGCTCTCTTGGGCGCTGGTTGGGGTACGCCTCCGATTTCAATCCCTTGCCACACGGGCAACCCGAGCAAGCCCCGATATGTAAACAGAGTCAAGACTACCTGTGCAAAGGGGGCCAAGGGAGGCGCCGGCTCATCTTGGGATCCGATTGCCGAAGCGATTGCATAAGACTCGGCCCGGAATGGACATACTCGTGTGCAGCCTTTTCGCCCGTCTATGGATATTCCCATTTGTGATTACACTCTGTAGCGCCACAGCAGCTCTTATGGTCTTTGAGCACTAGGCGCTGAAGGGGACGGACAGACGGACGGACGGACAGACAGACAGGGCTCAATCGACTCGGCTATTGATGCTGATCAAGATATATATAGTGACATATCCATAATTCCCCACATCCCATACACATTATGTTTATGTACAATTCATCCACCCCATCCACACAAGTAACAGGACCCCACTCAAGAATCAATAACTGTTTCTTCCCATACTCCAAGCTAGGGCCCCCCATAATATAAACAATGGACCACATTGTTTCAGCAACATTAGAATCACGCCACTCTCGAGAAATCGATTCTTTAGAATCACGCCACTCATGAGGACCAATCAAAGCTAGACATAAAACCAAGGAGTATCACATTCCTAGCTCCGTCATGTAATGCAACACCGATCGCCAGCAGTGGATGCCTTTCATCAAAGCCGACGCATCCCCAAATATCGATCCAGGCACGTACGCCACCGACACGAAGATGCAGCCGAGGAAAGCAACGCCCGAAGCCAGAGTCGGGAGTTCCAAGAGAAGGGCTCATGGAAACTAGCCAGCAGCAGAGAGATCAGTTCCGTTTGAGACAAGCAGACCGAAAGTCAAGTCGGGGAATTCATTTAAATCTTGTGACATAAAGATATTTAAGTTGTAAAATAAAAGTCTTTGTTAAAAAACTTAAAATCGAGTTGCGGATATTTAACTGGCGCAGTCGGTAGGATTTCGTTTAAAATTAACACCTATATTTCGGTAATGGTCAGCTTGTGTAATTTATAATTACTGTGATCACGTAATCCCGGAATTGTTAATAAAATTGTGAAATCCGCCAAAGAACCTATGTGCTGCAAGCACATACGATTTGCAAAACTAATTTAAGTGAACTGAAGTAAGCGGAGATAGTGAATCACCAAGGACAGTGAAACACTTAATACAAAATCAAAAAAACTTACAAGTGAACCAAAATAAAGTTAAAAACTACAACAAAACAAAACCCAATCAACACCAACAACATGGCGTTACCACCACTATCATTGAGCGAAATCCACTTGAACCAGGCACTGCTGTCGATCCGACAAATACCTGCCTATGACGGTTCATCTGGACAGCTAAGCTCATTTATCAAACGAATCGAATATGTATGCGGATTATATCCAACTGAAGATCTTCGCCAACAAAGGATCCTATTTGGAGCGACCGAGATCCAACTGTCAGGAGAGGCACAACGCATATCGCAAATGATACAACCCAACACGTGGCTCGAACTGAAGACGGCGCTGATCAACGAGTTCAAAAATCACACACCATATGAAGAACTCTTACGACAACTATACACCACCAGATTCAACGGCAGTCTTCGTAAGTTTATAGAAGAATTAGAGATAAAAGCATTATTAATAAACAATAAGCTAAACTTAGAAAACATACCAGAAAATAATGTCATTTATAAAAACGCTTTGAACAACACAATTAAAGATGTCATTACTCGAAAACTTCCTGACAGAATGTTCATGACCTTAGCAAGAAAAGATATTACCACATTGTCTAATCTTAAGAAGGCAGCACAAGAAGAAGGATTGTACGAAGCTAGTACAACAGATTCAGGTACAAATAAAGATCAATCGAAATCGTCTCAATCAAATCGAAAGAATGTTGGAAACTATTATCCAAATTATAATACTACTAACTATCACAATCAAACTCAGAGTTCATCTGGAACAGGTCAGACTAATCGAACAAATCAAAATCAAAATTCCCAAAATCCTGGATTATACAATGAGTTCAAAAATTCCTTGAATCAAGGTAGGGCTCAGAATCCATTCAATCAGCAAATATCTCAAAACCAAGCTAGTGGGAGTGGACCCAACCAACCTACTAAAAGAGGGAGGGAGAGCCAGAGTGGCCAAACGAAGATGGACGTAAATTTTCATCAAGCCGCCTCGGAAGAAACCGAGGAGGACCCTATATAAACATTACCATTAATAAAAGAATATTAAGGTGTATCGCTGACTCGGGATCATCGATCAACATCATGAAAGAAAATTACACAGATTCCGAGATAAAAGACGATAACCTTACGGTCCATACCATCAATGGACCTGTCCGTTTAACTAAGAGTATAATGAGGAATGCGAACAAAACATGTCCGTCCGAACAAAAGTTCTACATACATAACTTTTCCGAAAATTATGATATTTTATTAGGAAGAGAATACTTGATGGCAAGTAAAGCCGTCATCGATTACAGAAATGACACTGTAACACTAGCAGCTAGGTCGTACCCAATCATTCAGAGTGGAGAAGCTATTGAAGCCGGCAAGACCGCACAGAAGTGCACTGATCCCTCTACAAAAGAAGAGAAGATCGCACCTAAGTGCCTTGACCCATCTCCAGAGGGAGATCAATACTTCGCTTCCGCTCTAGACAGTGAACTAAGGGAATGTAATCAATTAAGATTGGAACACTTAAACGACGAAGAGAGGGAAGAGTTAAAGAAGGTCTTATATGAGTTTAAGGATGTGCAGTACAGAGAAGGTGACAATTTGACTTTCACAAGTACAATCAAGCACGAGATCAAAACTCAACATGAAGACCCGGTCTACAGACGACCATACAAATATGCCCAGATACATGATCAGGAGGTAAACCAGCAAATCAAAGATATGATCAGGCAGGGAATAATTCGAAAGTCGAATTCTCCTTACTGCTCGCCCATATCTATGATTCCGAAGAAGATAGATGCTTCAGGAAAGCAAAAATATCGAATGGTAGTAGACTATAGAAGTCTAAATGAAATAACAGTTAAGGACAAATTCCCAACTCCAAGAATGGATGAAATCCTAGACAAACTAGGTAAATGTCAGTATTTTACGACAATCGATTTAGCAAAAGGTTTCCATCAAATACCCATGGAACCTAGCTCAATCCCCAAAACTGCGTTCTCCACTAAGCATGGACATTACGAGTTCACTCGTATGCCCTTTGGGCTAACCACTGCCCCAGCTACCTTCCAAAGATGTATGAACAATCTGCTAGAAGAGTTAATCTTCAAAGATTGCTTTGTATACTTAGATGACATCATTATATTTTCCACTTCATTGGAAGAACACTTGTTGTCACTAAGGAGAGTATTTGGAAAGTTGAGAGACGCCAACTTGAAGCTACAAATGGATAAATGTGAATTCATGAAAAAGGAAACTGAATTCCTAGGTCATGTAGTCACTACTGAAGGAATAGTACCAAATCCAGGCAAAATCTCTGCCATTGTCAAATTTCCAATACCAGAAACGACTAAACAAATAAAGTCATTCTTAGGTCTGTGCGGGTTCTACAGGAAATTCATTCCTAATTTTGCAAACATAGCAAAACCCATGACACTCAAACTAAAGAAAGGAGCTGTCATAGACCCCAAGGAAGAAAGGTACGTCGAGGCATTTGAGAGACTAAAAGTACTCATCACCTCAGACCCTATCCTTGCGTTCCCAGACTTTGACAAAATGTTCACGGTAACAACCGACGCTAGTAACATAGCATTGGGAGCGGTTTTGTCACAAGAACACAAACCGATCTGCTACGCTAGCAGAACCCTAAATGAACATGAAATAAACTATTCAGCCATCGAAAAGGAATTATTAGCGATCGTATGGGCAACCAAGTATTTCCGTTCATACCTGTTCGGTAGAACATTCGAGATACAAAGCGATCATAAACCCTTGATTTGGTTGAACAACCTCAAGGAGCCAAATATGAAATTACAAAGGTGGAAAATAAAACTGAATGAGTTTGATTTTAAAATGAAATATCTACCAGGCAAAGAAAATCATGTAGCTGATGCCTTATCAAGGGTAAAGATTAATGAAAATCTCCTGGGAGAAGCTTCCAATAGCGTTGGTGCAACTGTACATAGCGCACAGGAAGACAATCTAAATCACATTGCTATCACGGAAAGACGAATTAACTATTACAATCGGCAAATTGAGCTAATAAAAGGCAATGAAGATAAGGTAGAAACAATTCGTTATTTTCACAAGCTAATCATCAAGATCACGTATAAGGAAATGACTAACACCTTAGCGAAGGATATAATAAAGGAATATCTATGCACCAAAAAGAGCGCATTATATTTCCATAACGAAACAGATTTTCCTCCATTCCAAAAAGCCTATTTAGAAATCATTAATTCTAACAATATAACCAAAGCTATTAAATCAAGCACGAAACTCCTAGATATTCAGAATTACGCTGAATTTAAAGAAACCATATTAAAGAATCATAAAGGCTTACTCCATCCAGGGATAGAGAAAACCGTCAATTGGTTTAGGGGAAAATACTATTACCCGGATTATCAAAAACTAATCCAAAACATCATAAACGAATGTCCTACTTGTAATATTGCCAAAACAGAGCATAGAAATACGAAGTTGGCATTCGAAACTACACCGGAAATACTGAACATCAGAGAGAAATACGTCATGGATTTCTATATGGTTGGTAACCAACAGTTCCTATCATGTATTGACGTATACTCGAAGTTTGCCACTCTTGTAGAAGTAAAAAGTCGTGACTGGTTAGAAGCAAAAAGAGCCATCATGAAAGTTTTTAACGAGATGGGCAAACCAATTGAAATCAAAGCCGATAAAGATTCAGCTTTTATGTGCACAGCATTGCAAGCATGGCTGAATGCGGAAAACGTCAAAATAGAGATCACTTCCAGCAAAAATGGAATATCTGACGTAGAAAGATTTCATAAAACAGTAAATGAAAAATTAAGAATAATATCTAGCGAGGATAACACAGAAGATAGATTCACGAAGTTTGAATTAATTCTTTATACTTATAATCATAAAACCAAACATAATACCACAAATAGGACACCAGCTGATATATTCATTTATGCAGGCTCACCTGATTATGACACACAACTAAATAAAGTGAATAAAATCACTCAATTAAATAAAAACCGCATAGAGTATGAAGTAGATACCCGCTATAAACTATCACCTCTAGTTAAGTCTAAGGTAACAAATCCTTTCAAAAGGACGGGTGAAATTAGACAGGTAGACGAAAAACATTATGAAGAAAAGAATAGGGGTAGGAAAATAACTCATTATAAATCAAAATTCAAGAAAAGAAGAAATCTAATAGAAGCAAATATAATAATTCCAGAGAAACCGAGGAAGTTAATGGAATCGGCGAACTTCAACACAATTAAAATCCTCATCTTCCTCATAATTACCATCGTAATGGCACAGGGCCAAAACATAGAAATAAATTCTATAAAATCCCAAAACGGATATATGATATTCAAAACTGGATCGATCAACATACCTATCAATTACGAATAC
This sequence comes from Drosophila persimilis, assembly GCF_003286085.1. Taxonomy (NCBI): domain Eukaryota; kingdom Metazoa; phylum Arthropoda; class Insecta; order Diptera; family Drosophilidae; genus Drosophila; species Drosophila persimilis. The sequence goes on from NW_020825499.1 coordinate 6,696, forward strand.
CATTATCTAACTGTTAATGTAACTAAAACCGAAGAACTATACCAAAATTTGTTAAGGCAAGCCACTAAATTCCAGGACATAATCCAAATAAAATATCTAGTAGACAAATTGCAAAGAGAAATGAACGGGCTAAAAATAACCAAAAGAAATAAAAGAGGCCTAATCAATATAGTAGGAACAGCCTACAAATATCTCTTTGGAACACTAGATCAGGAAGATAAAGTCGATTTGGAACAAAAAATAGAAAATTTAGCCAGCCATAGCATTCAAATGAATGAACTAAATTTGGTAATAGATGCAGTTAATAGCGGAATAAACGTTATAAACAAACTAAATGAAGAAAAAGACAGGAATCAACAAATAGAAATTTTGATATTCAATCTACAACATTTCACAGAATATATCGAAGATATAGAACTAGGTATGCAATTAACTAGGCTCGGTATATTTAATCCAAAATTATTAAAACAAGACTACCTGGAACAAATAAATTCTGAGAAAATACTAAATATAAAAACCTCCACATGGCTAAAATCCGATACCAACGAAATTCTAATAATTTCCAACATTCCCAAAGACATTACAAAAGTACCAATCTATAAAATCGTTCCGTATCCAGACGAATTAAATAACATGTTAACAGATATGACATACGACAAGTACTACATAAAAAATGAAGAAGTATTTGTTAAAGAAACTAGATTGAAAACCAATGACAATCGTATAAAAGGAATTTTAATGCAAACTCCCACTAAATGTCCATATTCCAAAACTTTTCAAAACTTTCAAATAAACTTTATTGAACCCAATATACTAATCACGTGGAATCTTCCAAAAACAACGCTAAATCAGAATTGTGTAAACCAAGAAATCATAGCGGAAGGAAATACCATTATAAAAATCTACAACTGTTCAATCCAATTAAATGAATTTACAATATCAAACACAATGTTAGATTTTGCCCAGAATGTTTATGTCAACAACAACATAACTAAAATAAAACCACTGTCGTATGTCCAAACTAATGAAATAATTATGCAATACACCACATATAGTAACCTATTACAAATAAGTCTACTAATTTCATTTGTCATAATTATATTAGTACTACTAAGTTATGTAGCTGTTAAATTTACGAAAACTTCTAAAAGAGTCACGGTTAAATGTATAAACCCTATAATAGAAGCAGAAGAGGAACCAACCTCAGCCACCGCACTTGACACCCCGTCACTATACCCGAGGGTAATCGCCTAGGGACAGGCTAATAACAAACGTTGGGGGAGTGACATATCCATAATTCCCCACATCCCATACACATTATGTTTATGTACAATTCATCCACCCCATCCACACAAGTAACAGGACCCCACTCAAGAATCAATAACTGTTTCTTCCCATACTCCAAGCTAGGGCCCCCCATAATATAAACAATGGACCACATTGTTTCAGCAACATTAGAATCACGCCACTCTCGAGAAATCGATTCTTTAGAATCACGCCACTCATGAGGACCAATCAAAGCTAGACATAAAACCAAGGAGTATCACATTCCTAGCTCCGTCATGTAATGCAACACCGATCGCCAGCAGTGGATGCCTTTCATCAAAGCCGACGCATCCCCAAATATCGATCCAGGCACGTACGCCACCGACACGAAGATGCAGCCGAGGAAAGCAACGCCCGAAGCCAGAGTCGGGAGTTCCAAGAGAAGGGCTCATGGAAACTAGCCAGCAGCAGAGAGATCAGTTCCGTTTGAGACAAGCAGACCGAAAGTCAAGTCGGGGAATTCATTTAAATCTTGTGACATAAAGATATTTAAGTTGTAAAATAAAAGTCTTTGTTAAAAAACTTAAAATCGAGTTGCGGATATTTAACTATATAAATGTTTAATATATTATTATATAGTTAACAATTTAAATAAAAAATTACGCAATCCAAAAATTGCTACATAAAATGTAAATAAGATAACTGTTAATAATTTATCTAATATTTCTTTTATTTATATATATATATATATATATATATGTTTATTAAATTATTATATATTTATATATTTATAAATAGTTGATGATTTACATAACATATATATATATATAGAAAAAAAAAATTATCTTATTAGTTTTTTTTATTTAAAAAATTGTTATACTAAAATGTATTATTAATTAAAAAACAAATTATTTTTAAATTTTGTAATTTACAAAAAAAAATAATAGAATAAAAAAAAAAAAAAAAATTAGGGTAATCTTATTATTAATGAATTGCCTGATGAAAATGCCACCTTGATAGGGTGGATTATGCAGCATACTGCATTCATTGACAGGTTTTATTGTTTTTTTTTATAAAGACTTTATATTTAATAGAATTAAACTATTTCTAAAAGTATCAAAAACTTTTGTGCATCATACACCAAAATATATATATATATATATACATTTGTATATTAATTTAAAAAGATAAGCTAATTAAGCTACTGGGTTCATTCCCCATTTATAAAGGTTATAATCCTTTTTTTTTTAATTTTTAATAATTCTTCAAAAATTTTATTTTTAACAATTATAATTATCGGAACAATAATTACAGTTACATCTAATTCTTGGTTAGGAGCTTGAATAGGACTTGAAATTAATTTGTTATCATTTATCCCCCTGCTAAGAGATTGTTCAGGCCAGCAATAGACAGTTTCCGCGCACTGTGCCGGCTCCGCGCGCCTCGGTCCCGGCTCGCGCTCGCGCGCTCAGAAGGGCGCTCGGATCCACAATCCACGATCCACACGGCGCTCACCGCAGCACAAAGGCAGCATAAAGCATAGATCATAAGGCATAGAGAGTCAGTTACGTTTTCACCCCCGCTTCAACCTGTCGACATACCGCGCGAATACCCAATAACTACATGAACAATATATATATATACACACAACGAAACCCATCGGCCTTTCCTTTCTGTGACGACTGCTAGGAGTTTATACTGGAACATACACCTCGCCGTTGGATAATTGATCCTCGATCCGCTCCACTACAAACATTGGTCCTTCGAGCCGGATCTTCGACTTCCCCATAAGGAGAAGCTCACCCCAGCCAGCATCGGCGGATCGCCCCAAGTGTAAGATAAGTACAACCCTTCGATTGTGCCCAACACCAGTGCAGTGATTTTGTGCGAGTTTCCCATCCCAGTCCGAGTTCCCGCGGCATATGTACATATATGCCTTTCTCGCTCTAGCTCCAAATTAAACCATACTTCGTTCTGCCAACGGTTGTGGCCTCCTATTTCTCCAAAGGTTTAATTTGATCCGAGCTAGCTCCTGCGTTCCTCCTCCGATCCAGTGCCCACATTAATATATAGCTGTCTGTAAATCATATTCCTACCGCTCCCAGCTACCAGCTGAGCTTTCGCTGCTGACAACTGCACATGCACACCAACATACATACATATGTACATATGTGTAAGCAACGCAATCCAAGCGGCTGACAACAAACAAAAAGACATACTCTTGCAATTAATTTGTTGTTCATTCCGTGTTCATTCAACGGGTTATAGTTCTTTCGTTTGTTTTAAAGAATATAGAATAACAAATCACAAATCACAACCAATCTTTATTTAACTCATTATATTGCCAATAAAAATAAAACACGACTCCATACATATCATCTTACATATGCGCACGCATTTTCAACTAACAACTCTTGCACATCTGTGTATACATACATACATATTGTATTGTATTGTATATAAAACGGTTACTCCGTTTTTTTTTTACCCGTTGTTTCAATCTCGTCAAAAGGGGGGGTCGTTAATCCAAGCCACGGTACCTAGCACTTACACCCATACACACACACACATACAAGCAACAGCAGCGACGCATTCTTTTCATTTTTCCTTTCGCTTTCGCTTCTCCACCGTTTGCTTGCGTTGTTGTTGGTGGGAGAATATTTTTCGGTGCCGCGCTTGACCGTAACGGAACGCCAAGTGACGCGCTACCCTGCTTTTCAAGGGTATATTGTTTTGAACATTCGGTTTGCAACCGACTCTATATAGTCGGTTGTGTATCGGATATTGTGTATCAATATCATTGCTCATCCATTAGTCGCTCTTGGTTGGACATTTTTTTTTTGTATTTGATCGTAGTATTTTATATTTATATTCCGGCCACGGTGCCCGACTTCTACTATATAAATACTCGCGATAAATTCCGCCAAGGCCACATATCCACGGTTCGTCGTTCAAAACTTCCACTTCTCCATTTCCGCTCACCTGCTTTGCGACTCTGATACGCGTTATCGCAAATCCATCAGCCAACCATGCCCACTGGTGATAAGAAATCTCGCAAGAAGTTTAACCCATCCACCCAGCTCCAACGGCTCAATCGCTACGCCCACATCTTCCCGTCCGGCCCCAACTGAGCGAGGTCCGACCACGTCCAGGGCTCACGCTCCACATGCCTTTGAGGCCTTGTTGCTCCCCTCGGTCGTCCCTCGCACGGTTCCGAGCACTATGGCCCAATCGGCCGCCAGTTCCGCACGGTCTAAGTTTGCCTTGGCTGCAAGCAGACTGACAGGCTTCGACCAGAAGCTCAGCGCTCCAGATGCTAGCACACCAACCCGCTCGCTCTCCCAAGTCCATCGAGATCAACTCCGAAGCCTGTGGGCGAAGGTGGACGCGGAGTTCGAGGCCTGTGTGGAGGCGATAACGGAAGTAGATCCAGAGGGGGTAGCTGACGTCCAGGGGATGTACGATGACTGCTACGCGGTCTACGCGCAATGCCTTGCCGAACTGAACGATCAGCTCGAACCCCCGACTGTACCTCACACGCCTCAACTGGCCGTTCAAGTGCCGACGTCCGGCGGTTGCCGTCTTCCTCCATGTGACACTGAAGTTTTCAGTGGGGACTATCAGCAGTGGCCCACGTTCCGAGAGCTGTTCACCGCCATATATATAGAGAACTGTGTTCTCGTTTGTATATACTACAGTATATACATATACTGTATGGTTAGTGGTCTTACTTAACATACTACTTCATCGATTAACAACATGAGACCATGGTTTTATCCTTACACTCTACCCAGGGTTTAAGCCTTGCTGGTTCTAGTATACTTCGGAATGGCATTTGCGTCAACTGACAGTCCTCAATGTCGACAACCTCATAACGATCATTATCCAAAACTCTATTGATCCTGTACGGTCCTCGATACTTTGGTGCGAACTTCTTATTGATCCCCGGTGTTGTGTCCACATGCCGGACTGCTACATAGTCACCAGGTTCATACTTTAATGGGGCTCTATGTTTATGGGCATACATCTTCTCATTTCTTTTCTGCGACAACCGTATGTTCTCACTTGCTATTTCTCTTATAGTTTCCAACTCTCTAAGTTCTGACGCTAACTTCTCCTCTAGGTATTCGGTTAATTCATCTACAACGGGTCCTTTCTGGGGTATTCCAAATAACAATGTGCTAGGTGTCTTTTTCGTACTGCTGTTAACGGAGTTATAAATGGCGTGCTCTACCTTGCTCATCAACCTATACCAATCGGCTTGCTCAAGGGGCTCTGACAGTTTTCCTAACATAGGAGTAAGAACACGATTCACCCGCTCCACTTGGCCATTCGCCTGCGGTGCACCTGTAGCTACCTTAATGTGCTCTATCCCTCTCTCTTGCAGAAAACTAGAGAACTCTAACGAGGTGAAACAGGTCCCACGATCTGATATTATCCTAGTAGGGCGACTATAGAAATCAAAATATTTACTTAAGGCATCCTTCGCTTCCCGCGTGCTGGTACTATTAACCGGGAACAATTTGACAAACTTAGTGAATGCATCTATTACCACAAGGAGGTGTTTTCGCTTAGATCTAATACTCGGCAATGGACCCAAATGATCAACATGTAGGGTATGAAAAGGAACACACGACTTTGGGATACTATGGAGCGTTCTGTTATGGATTGTTTTAGGCATCGAGTGTAGTATACACGGTAGACAGTTTCTGATGAAGCTTGCCACTTTACTTCTCATTGACGGAAACCAGTAGGTCCTCAAAAGGTCACTCACGCACTTCTCTGCGGCCAGATGTCCTAGTTTTTCGTGTGACTTCTCTTCCATACACATTGGTACATAGAAACATAGTTTGTTTTCACAACTCCTCTTGTAAACAATACCATCTATCATTTTAAAATCTACTTCAATTCCATCCTCTAGCATTTTTCGAACCCTAACTACTTCCTTGTCTCGCATCTGTTCTGTTTGCAATATCAAATCAACATCTTCTGGTGTTGCACCTACTACCCCAACTATCAATGATTTTAGTAATCTTTCCTCCTGAAACTCTAACTTGTCCCTCGCCGTTGGACAACCAAGTGTCTGCACTGCGCTCTGTAGTGCACAGTGTGTGCGACAGAGTGCTGGGACGCAGCACACCGAGAGCCGCGAGAAAAGTAGTTTGGTGGACTGCCGAACTACACTCCAAACGCCGAGAGGTCAGGAGACTGAGGCGAAGGCTCCAGGACGCTCGTCGGCATGAGACCGACGCAGCAGAGGAACTTGTGCTCGCGTTGAGGATCCCCTCAGCGCAGTACAAGAAGCTCATCCTGAGATCGAAGGAAGACAACTGGCGACGCTTCGTGGGAGAGAACAGAGATGATCCATGGGGGCACGTCTACAGGATTTGCCGAGGCCGCAAAAAGAGCACGGAGATTGGATGCCTTCGAACGGATGGTAGGCTGGTCGCAACATGGCGCGACTGTGCGGGTGTGCTCCTTCGCAACTTCTTTCCTGTTGCGGAGACGAATGCACACATTGCCATCCCGATCGAGGCTCCACCGGCCCTCGAAGCTTTCGAGGTTGATGCATGCGTCGCCAGGTTGAAGAGCAGACGCTCTCCCGGCATGGACGGCATCACAGGTGCCATTTGCAAGGCATTGTGGCGTGCCATCCCTCAGCACATGACAGCGATGTATTCCCGCTGCCTGGAGACAGGGTATTTCCCAACGGAATGGAAGCATCCCAGGGTGGTTCCACTCCTGAAGGGACCCGATAAGGACCGGACCGATCCTACCTCATATCGGGGTATCTGTCTGTTGCCAGTGCTGGGCAAAGTGCTTGAGGGCATCATGGTGAATCGTCTGAAGGACACCATTCCGGATGGCTGCAGATGGCAATTTGGCTTTCGCCAAGGACGTTGTGTGGAGGATGCTTGGAAACACGTCGTGAGTACTGTTTCGGCCAGCCGGTCGAAATACGTGCTCGGAGTCTTCGTGGATTTCAAGGGAGCCTTCGACAACGTTGAGTGGAATGCTGCACTACGCCGCCTCCTTGAGCTGGGATGCCGAGAAGCAAGCTTGTGGCGAAGTTTCTTCTCCGGCCGGAGTGCGAGCATCGTCAGTAGGCATGGAGTAGCCACTGTTCCGGTGACAAGAGGTTGCCCGCAGGGGTCCATAAGTGGTCCATTTATATGGAACATCTTAATGGACGTGTTGCTCCAGCGCTTAGAGCCCCTTGGTGCGCTCAGCGCGTATGCTGACGACTTGCTCCTCCTCATCGAAGGGAATGCCCGATCAGAGCTCGAACAAAAAGGAGGTGAGTTAATGTCCATCGTAGGCGCTTGGGGAGTTGAAGTCGGCGTTGCCGTTTCAACTAGCAAGACGGCTGCACGAATCAAATGAATCTGTTGATGTAGATTCACTTGATTCTGTGGTGATTGTCAATATGACAATCGTATGCTGAAAATGTTATGTATGTATGCTACCGGTTCATGTACCAGTAACAAATGGTCGCCGCAATCGGTACTTGAACAAATTGGGCTTCGGAGATGTGAATACGTCAGAGTTTTCTTTCGTACTGATTTTATTTGGTAAAATGCAAGGTTTATATACAATTTCTATGAGTATGATTGTTTACTTAGGATCTTAGGTATGTTTAATTAGCTCTGAGTATCATATTAATAGGGAAATGTGTTATCTCTATTTAGGACTAATCAATTACTACAAATCCAACAGTGGAATATTCCAAGGGTCATATTTATGACGGTCACAATGGTTATCATGCAGATGGTGTGAGATTTGACCACATGCAGGTCATCCAGAATGTGTTTTATGATAGTGCCGTAAATATCTTAACAGTGTATGTACACAAATGCATGCAGCTGTCCGTTGTATATTTATTTAGGTCAGTAGTGCATGTCACATATTTATATTTAGAGCATATTATCGTTTATTTCTTTAGGTGGCTGGGAAATCTTAACCTATTTATGGTTAGTTATTTGTCTAGGTCTAATCGTACGATTTTGTACTTTAGTTGAAATCGTACATCCTCCCGGCCGTTGACCATAGTATGTTCAACCATCATCAATATTGATTGTGTTCGGCTGTGTCCTTTTCCTAGGCTGTCTGTCCTCGGATGATTCTTCGTTTTCTGATGGATCATCTATCGGATGTTTATGTGTGGGTTCCTCTTCGTTGAATAGTGGAGCTACATGTTGGATCTCTCGTTTGAAAATCCCCTTTGCCGTTTTTACTTCCACCACTCGTACAAAATTGTCCTTGCCATGAAACAATCGAATGATTCTTCCTAGTGGCCATTGTAATACTGGTGTATTGTCTTCCTTTAGTATTACTAATGTTCCTTCCTTAATGTTAGCCGAAGACTTCCTCCACTTTTGACGCTGTTGCAACTGCTGAAGATATTCATTGGACCATTGTGTCCAGAATGAGTGCTTCAACTTTGACACTGCTTGCCATCGATTTCCTAGCGTCTTTGGCTGCTGGGATGGCTCACTGTCAGCTTGTGCGGTTAACGGCTCTCCTATCAGGAAATGCCCTGGCGTTAATGCTGTTACGTCGTTTGGGTTGTCAGATATCGGTGTTAATGGTCGAGAGTTTAGTATGGCCTCTATTTCGACTATAACCGTTTCTAACTCCTCATAAGTTAGATTTGCCGTCGTCACATTTTTTAAGAGGAGATGTTTGGCAGATTTTTACTGCAGCTTCCCATAAGCCGCCGAAGTGTGGTGCGCGAGGAGGTATAAATTTAAACTGTACCCCTTTGTTGTTGCACTCTTGTACAATATGTTCTTTTGCCTTTTCCGAGAATATGGCTTCTTCTAATTCTTGAAGTTTGTTCCTGGCTCCTACGAAATTCGTAGCATTGTCGCAATGGAGCACTTGACATTTTCCTCGACGAGAGATGAACCGCCGAAGTGCCGCTAAAAATGCTTCTGTGGTGAGATCACTGACAAGCTCCAGATGTACTGCTTTAGTCGCGAAACAACAAAATATAGCTATGTACGCTGTATTAGGCTTCTTTCCTCGAATTTTATAGTGGATTTTGAATGGTCCACAGTAGTCAACACCAGAATTGAGGAATGGCCGTGCTTGGGTGACTCGAAGAGGTGGCAGATTTCCCATGATTTGTTCTAGTAGTTTAGGCTTGGCTCTAGTGCATTTCACGCAGTTCTGCACAATACTTCTGGCCATGTTTTTTCCTTTGAGTATCCAGTACTGTTGTCGTGATGCTGTCAGCAATGCCTGTGGGCCGCAATGCATGTTTTCCTTGTGTATCTTACCAAGGATCAACTTCACAATTGGATCGTTGTAGGGCAGGAGCATTGGGTGTTTGGCGTCAAATGAAATGTTTGCCGCTTCCAGTCGACCACCTACTCGTAAGATTCCCTCCTGATCCATGAATGGTGTTAGAGAGTTAATCGAACTTCCCTTTTGTGTTTCCTTATGTTTTGTTAGGTGACGTATGTCTTCTTTGAAGTCATTCTGTTGTATGTAACGAATGACAATTTTCTGAGCTTCTTTCATCTCATTGACTTGGACAGTCTTGCTTGTGTGCGTTTTCTTTCCTCGAAAACGCATCATGTAAGCTACTATTCTCAATAGCTTGTTGTATGAGTTGTTGTGCTTTATTTTGTAGATTAGGTCATCCTCCTGAGTGATAGTCATAATTGATGACTGACCAACTCCTCTTTTGTAGCCACAAATGGTGGTGGCCATGTAGATGTTGGGCCGTGTAAAAATAATGGTCCATAAAACCACATGCTATGTTTTATGAACTTCGTCGCCGTCATTCCTCTGGAGAGTACATCTGCTGCATTATTTTCGGATGAGGCATGCCTCCACTGTCTTTGTATCGTCAATTCTTGAATCGTAGCTATTCTTGTAGCTACGAATTTGTCTCGGATGGATGACGAGCAGTTAATCCATGATAATACGATCCTTGAGTCAGACCAAAAGAAGGTTGATGCATCTTCCATTGATAACTCTTCCTTTACTTTTGCTGTCAATTGAGCACCTAACACCGCCGCTTTTAGTTCCAAACGGGGTAATGTTAATGCATTGATGGGCGCTAAATGTGATTTGGCACATAGCAATTGAATCGTTGCCCGCTTATCCTTATGTATTGCTCGGATATATACTGCAGCTCCAAATGCTTTCTCCGATGCGTCAACAAAGGTATGTATCTCCGATGATATCGGAATTTGTCCTTGGAATATATGACGTGGTACTTGTATGGAGTTTAATAATTTTAACTCCTCCCTGTACCTTTTCCATTCCTCCTGGAGATGAACTGGAAGCGCTTCTTTGTAGTCAAAACCTTCCTTTGTGAGATGCTGCATAAAGATTTTTGCTTTCATCACAACAGGTGAAAACAATCCAAGCGGATCGAAGATCCTAAAAATTTCGGATACGACATCTCTTCTGGATATTGCTTCCTTAGTGGCAATCTCCGTTTTTCCACAGAAATGGTCGGATTTAGGCATCCACGTTATTCCCAGGGTCTTCACGCTGCAGTCTTCATAAGCGTGAAGACCCTGAGAAATGGTCGGATTTAGGCATCCACGTTATTCCCAGGGTCTTCACGCTGCAGTCTTCATAAGTGGTATCCTCCAGTTGTACATTTGGAATCATGTCTTCCTTCGGAATGTTCTGTAGTATGTGCACGTTGTTTGTGCACCATTTTCTCAGCTTAAATCCAGAATTTTGTAGGAGTTGGTTAAGTTCCTTCTGTTTCTGGAGGGCCTCTGGTATGGAATCTGCTCCTGTTAAGCAATCATCCACATAGAAATCCTTTTCTAGTGCATCAGCTCCAGCCGGGTATTCTCTCTTGCCCCTTTTGAGCAAGATATTGTAGGCATTTTGTGGCTAAATATGGAGCTGCCTTAGTTCCGTATGTTACAGTTTTGAGTCTGTAATATCTCAGATCTTCTGATGGATCATTTCGCCATACAATTGTTTGATAGTACTGGTCCTCAGGATTGACCCAGATCTGACGATACATTTTTTCGATGTCTGCCGTAAATACATATTTGTGCATCCGGAATCGAAGCAATATTGAAAATATCGAACTTTGCACAGTCGGACCTTTATGCATCAAATCGTTGAGTGATTTGCCGGACGACGTAACAGCAGAAGCATCAAAGACAACTCTCAATTTTGTTGTAGAGCTGTCAGGTTTCATCACACAGTGATGTGGAATAAAATAACGTGATCGTGCTATTTCCTTAGTGTGCATTTCCTTCATATGCCCAAGTGCCTCATATTCTTTCATGAATTGCACATAGCTTGCCTTGGTTTCCGGATCTCGTGACAGTCGTTTTTCCAGGCAAAAAAGTCGACGTGTAGCCAAATCACGGCTCTCCCCTAGGGAAGAAGCATCTTCCAAAAATGGGAGTCTGACAATGAATTTCTTGTCACATGCCATTTGAATATTTTGAACAAAATATTGCTCACATCGCTTCTCTAGAGGGGATAAGCATGGTGTGTTGCTCGGGAATGAATCCAATTCCCAAAACTTGGAGATTTGCTGATCCACCTTGTCCTCCTCAGTCAAAACTGCACACGTGCTTTGGCTCTTTGACTCCTGTCTTAGCTTGCCAGCCACTATCCATCCTAGTTTCGTTCCCTGTAGCCTGGGCAATCCTTTTCCAATTGATACATGCTTGTCTTGCATGATTTCGAAGTAATGTTCTGCTCCCAATAGTATGTCTATTCTTCCAGTCTTGTCAAAGTTGGGATCCGCCAAAGTGATATTTTTCGGAAGCTTCCAACGAGACGTATCAATTGACTGTGCTGGTTGATCTGCCACTATGTGTGTCAATACTATTGCTTCTAGTCTTGTATTAAACTTGTTATCTTGTGAAGTAAGCATAACATTGACTCTTGCTTTTGACGTTTGTGTTCGTCCGCCAATTCCATTTATTTGTAGTTCTGATTTTGTGACTTTCAGATCTAATATTTTCAATGCTCTTTCAGAAATCACATTGACTTGAGAGCCTGAATCAAGTAGGGCTCTAAATTCACCCATTTGTCCATTGTTGCCTTTTATTGTAACAAGAGCAGTAGCTAGTAATACATAAGAGTTTTGACTACTATTTGCTGATGCTGCAGTTTTGGCTTCAGACTTGATTTCCAAATGTAGTAGAGTGTTGTGTCCTTTATTGCACTTAACACAATCTCTTCTTTGGCAATTCTTTGCAGTGTGATCGCGTTTGAAACATTTGACGCAGAGTTGGTTCTTTTGAACCCAATTTAACCTCTCTGCGACAGGTTTTTTAAAAAACTGCGTGCATTTGTAAATAGCGTGATTTGGCTTTTCACAAAAATAGCAGACATACTGACTTTCAGTTCCTGCTGAGGCACATGTGATGGGTTTCTTTGTTTTTTCCCATCCAATGGCTTCCAAGGTAAGGAACCTTTGTTCGAGAAATTTCATTAATTCGCTCAAAGGCTGTAATTTCTTTGTACTTTGTATGGATTGTTCATACAAAGTGTGAGTCTGACGATCTAATTTTTTTGTCAAAACACATAGAAGAATCGGATCCCATCCAGCTGTCTCTATATTTATGTTATTGAGTGCTGATAATGTTTCCTTTACATTATCGTGCAAAGCCTTTATGGACTTTGCATCATTGGAAGTGCTTGGTTGATCCAATAATCTTTGAATTAGTGCGTTACTAAGCACTCTTTTGTTGCTGAAACGCTCTTGAAGCATGTTCCATGCCGTTGTGTAATTATTTTCTGTTAGCGAAAGGTGGCGTATTAAATTTTCCTCTTCTCCCGTAACATTGGTTTTTAAATACCACATCTTCTGAATGACGGGTACCGATGCTTCATGAATCATTTGCTTAAATGCTCACCATCAAATTTAGGGATAGCAACCTTAGGCAGGGGTAATGTATTATGCATATGTGGAGCAGCGATAATTTGTTGAACAGCGTCTGCTTCAGTCATTGTTTGGACTGTTAATACTGCATCTTCAGCTGCAATGTACCTGTTAATGTTATATCCCATTTTCACAGGATCAATGCATTTTTTATAAATTTTAACGTGGATCGCTCTAATCTCATCCCAATATTTGATTATTATTGGTTTGAAGTCCTTTCGCGTCTCATTCGTCATTCTGTTCATGATGCGCTCTAGACTTTCAAGCAGCACCTTTTGTTCTCGGATCATGGGCTCTATTTCAATCTCACTCTCCATAGATGTAATGGATCCTGTATCTATATCCATTTCTAGTGCAGCTAACTGCTTTGTAAATTCGTCTTTATATCTGACGACCACTCTCTTTTGTGTGTTTGAAATATTCGTTAGAGAAATAACTGTGCTCAAATTTTGAGTTTTGAGTTATTTTTTTGATATTACATTCCTCCATTGAAAATGCGTCCCAGAGCTTTGATATGTTCTCAATGCGGGATTTAAAATATTCTGGTTTCTGCTTCCTTTCAGCAGAATCCTTTTTATAATTTCGTACCAGGCTCTGAATCTCTTCGCCTGTGGCAAGCTGCCTGTCTAGCATAACATTAATGCTTGATGATGCCATTTTATTTTATTTATTTTAATACATTGACCCGATGGAGGTAATTTGTTTGTCACTATGACTGGTTGTGCCTCTACTCACAACCACGAAGATGGTCAAAGTATCTCAATAAATATTTATGACACTGGAATTCTTATTTCCAATTCAACCTTAGTCGCCAAGTTGACTGTGATGGTTGAGTTAGATCCAAATAACTCCAATTACGTTTTCCTTCACCGAAGGTTTTAAATCACAACTGTGAGTGTTGTTGTATGTATGTAAATTGGTCGCCAAGATGACCAATTATGTAGGATTTTCCAACTAAATCCAAGTTCTAAATCGGGAACAAAATCCAGATGAACGGTTAAGTGTCCAAAAGTCGGGGGTCACCAAATGAACGAATCGAATGAATCTGTTGATGTAGATTCACTTGATTCTGTGGTGATTGTCAATATGACAATCGTATGCTGAAAATGTAAATTTGTATGCTACCGGTTCATGTACCAGTAACAAATGGTCGCCGCAATCGGTACTTGAACAAATTGGGCTTCGGAGATGTGAATACGTCAGAGTTTTCTTTCGTACTGATTTTATTTGGTAAAATGCAAGGTTTATATACAATTTCTATGAGTATGATTGTTTACTTAGGATCTTAGGTATGTTTAATTAGCTCTGAGTATCATATTGCTAGGGAAATGTGTTATCTCTATTTAGGACTAATCAATTACTACAAATCCAACAGTGGAATATTCCAAGGGTCATATTTATGACGGTCACAATGGTTATCATGCAGATGGTGTGAGATTTGACCACATGCAGGTCATCCAGAATGTGTTTTATGATAGTGCCGTAAATATCTTAACAGTGTATGTACACAAATGCATGCAGCTGTCCGTTGTATATTTATTTAGGTCAGTAGTGCATGTCACATATTTATATTTAGAGCATATTATCGTTTATTTCTTTAGGTGGCTGGGAAATCTTAACCTATTTATGGTTAGTTATTTGTCTAGGTCTAATCGTACGATTTTGTACTTTAGTTGAAATCGTACAACGGCGATCATGCTGCTCAAAGGCATACTTAGACGGCCGCCAGTGGTACGGTTTGCTGGAGCAAGCCTGCCATATAAGCGCAAGTATCGGTACCTAGGCATCACGGTCGGCGAGCGGTTGAGTTTTCTCCCGCACATCACGGGCTTGCGTGATAAGCTGACCGGAGTCGTAGGGGCATTGTCGCGCGTACTGCGGGTCGACTGGGGACTCAGTCCCCGCGCAAAGCGGACAATATATGCCGGACTCATGGTGCCCTGTGCACTATTTGGTGCCTCGGTTCTGTCGGTCTGTCGTGACGACGACGCAAGTGGTTGCCAGGAGGCATCTGCTTGCGTGCCAAAGGATCGTCCTGATTGGATGCCTACCGGTATGCCGAACAGTGTCCACCATGGCGCTGCAAGTACTAGCTGGAGCCCCCCCGTTTGATCTGGTTGCCAGACGCCTGGCAATCAGCTTCAAACTAAAGCGTGACTACCCGCTGGAGGAGAGCGATTGGCTGTACGGCGAAGATTTGGCAAATCTTAGCTGGAAGCAGAAGATGGCGCGACTAGACGAAGACCTGTTGTGCGAGTGGCAACGCAGATGGGATGATGGTGACTCCCCAGGACGGGTGACGCACCGCTTCATCCCGAACGCAGGCTTCGTCTACAGCGAACGAAGGTTTGGCTTCACGCTGCGCGCTGGGTTCCTGCTGACGGGCCACGGATCGCTCAATGCATTTCTGCATGGAAGAAGCCTTAGCGACACGCCAGCATGTCTATGCGGCGCAGAACGCGAGGATTGGCAGCACTTCCTATGTGCTTGTCCCCTCTATACAGACTTGCGAGACCTCGATGGACTTGGAGTGCAGTACACGGATGGCGACTGGACCTTCTCCGATGTGACGGCTTCTCAGGAGAGAATGCGGACTCTCGACAGGTTCGCCGGACTGGCGTTCTCCAGGCGACAACAGCTGCTGAATGCGCAAGCGGCGCACGGGCTGGGTGGATTCCCTATCCAGGCCGGTCGGGGCTAAAAGGGAGGATCGAGCTGAGTCCTTAAGATCGGTACCACGGGTTGTGCAGTTCCAAGGCTGCACATTGAGGTCGGCCATCGTGGTGGCTGTGGTTGATACCCAAACGTTACGCGGGGAGAGCCGCTAGGCTCCTCGTGGAGTTGCGCTCTCAACCGGGTGCCGAGACCCATAGATCGGAAGACGTGTTAGATACACCTCGCCCTCACCAAGGGGGATTGTATGCCCGACCAGGATACTTTCAATTGGTACCAGAAGAGTCGCTATGTACATAGCTATAGCTTCTTTTTAGGGG
Source organism: Drosophila persimilis (assembly GCF_003286085.1). Classification (NCBI taxonomy): domain Eukaryota; kingdom Metazoa; phylum Arthropoda; class Insecta; order Diptera; family Drosophilidae; genus Drosophila; species Drosophila persimilis. The sequence continues at coordinate 22,842 of NW_020825499.1, forward strand.
TGCTAACTGGCGCATTGTACCAGGTTCCTGCGTATGTAGCGGTGGTGCGTGATGGCGTGATATATGTAAATATATCGCACTAATCGAGGCTAAGCTGCAAATAAACATTAGACGCCGTGGTTGAAATCCCTCCCTGAGGAACCGCCACGTAAAATAAAGCTGAGAGATCAGATTCATTCATTCTGTCCCTCACACGCCTCAACTGGCCGTTCAAGTGCCGACGTCCGGCAGTTGCCGTCTTCCTCCATGTGACACTGAAGTTTTCAGTGGGGACTATCAGCAGTGGCCCACGTTCCGAGAGCTGTTCACCGCCATATATATAGAGAACCCGAGGTTGGCTCCAGTAGAAAAACTGTTCCACCTCAACAAAAAAACAAGCGGTGAGGCCCACGACATAGTGGCACAGGCTCCACTCACGAACGAAGGGTTCGCATGGAGCGCCCTCCGTGAGCGTTTCCAGAACAAGAGGCTGATACTCAAAGCCCAGCTGAAGATCCTTTTCAGTCTGCCCCAAATCCGCACCGAGTCAGCTGCAGCGCTAAAAGAGCTTCAGAGGGCCGTCCACAAGTGCCTTACGACACTCAACCACTCCGAGGTCTCCACAGACAGCATTTTCGCTGACGGAGTGTTAGTGTACCTCATATCCGCAAAGTTGCCGAAAACGACTTTGGAGCTTTAGGAGCAGTCCGTGACACACAAGTCCGAAATTCCCACCTGGCACGCTATGGACAAGTTCCTGGCGGAGCGGTACCTGTCTCTCGAGGTGACCGAGGACGGCCATCCAGGCATGGAGACTCAGGCCCACTCCAGGGCGAGTCTACCCATGTCAGAGAGGTCAAAGGGCAATCCCAACCCTTTCCGTTCCCAAGAGAGCCCTGTTGCAAGGCGGGTTCACTCTTTCGGAACAACTGTGGATCCGAAGCGGAGAGCGTGTGATCTTTGCTCCAAAGAGAACCATCCGATCCGGGTATGCCCTCAATTCCTTCAGATGAGACCTGATGCTCGCTCCAGCTATATTAAGCAAAAAATGCTTTGCTTAAACTGTTTCGCAAGAGGTCACCAGATTCGTGAATGCCAAAGCGCCCACAACTGCAACACGTGTGGAGACCGGCATCATACGCTGCTGCACCGTGGCACTCCAGTTTCCAGCCAATCCGTGCCCAATTCCGTACCACTTCCGACTCCTGCCGAAGCTCAGCCTAGCGTTCAGAACTATTTCGCCTCCGGCAAGAGGGCGGTACTCCTAGGCACGGCTATTATTAATATTTGCCTCTTGGGGACAAATTTTCGCGCCCGCGCTCTAATCGACCCGGGCTCCGAGGCGACGTTCATTACGGAACGTCTCTTCCAGATCATTAAGTTGCCATTCCGACTCGCCCAGGCACAGGTCTCGGGCCTCAATCAGACAATATCCGCTCAGTCCAAGAAACTCTGCCATTTTTCCATCCGTTCCCCGACTAAGCCGGGCTTACAATTGGACGCCACAGCCTATGTCCTGCCGGAACTATCAGGCAGCCTTCCCTCCCATCCGATCCCGCAACACTCGTTGCGAGACTTGCCGAACCTGCCATGGGCAGACCCGACATTTTACGAAAGCTCACAAATAGATGTCCTGATTGGTGCCGACATCCTTCCATCCATCCTCTTGAGCGGCTCACAGACGAACATCTGTGGATCTCTCCTCGGGCAGGAAACCATTTTCGGGTGGGTTCTTACAGGCCCAGTGCCAAACACGGTACAAGGCCGGGTCGCATCCTTCTCCACGCAAATTTCCACCGAGCTAGAGACTCCGTTGGACAAACTCCTCACAAAGTTTTGGGAGGTGGAGGACATTCCTACTAAAATAGAAAGCGAGTCGGATTCGTACTGCGAAAGAAATTTCCTCCGAACTACGTCAAGAACGCCAAGCGGGAAATACGTCGTCACGTTACCGTTTCGCGACCCAGATCATCTCGGATCAGATCTGGGGTATTCAAGGGCAGCCGCGCTGGCCCAGTTCCTAAGAAACGAAAATCGCTTGAAAAGAAACGGTCCCCTACAAGAGCAGTACGACACCGTAATCCAAGAATACCTAGAGCTTGAACATATGACAGAAGTTCCTCCGACTCATGGGTCCTCAAGCTACTACCTTCCGCACCACGCTGTCTTCAAGCCTGAGAGCACTACCACGAAGGTCCGCGTGGTATTTAACGCATCCAGCCCGTCGACCAACGGTGTGAGTTTGAATGATCTTCTGCACGCCGGCCCGGTCCTCCAATCTGACTTGACCCTCCAGATCCTGAAGTGGCGTTATTTCCGGTACGTTTAGAACGCGGACATCACCAAGATGTATCGCCAAATTTGGGTTGACCCTTTCCAGCGAATATTATTTCGAAACAAGGAGGGACTCATCCGCGACTATGAACTTAAGACCGTAACCTTCGGAGTCAATTGCGCTCCTTTTCTTGCTATCCGAGTGTTGCAACAGCTAGCAAGCGACGTCCAGTCCAGATTTCCGAAAGCAAGTCGCATTATCCGATCATTCATGTATGTCGACGATGTCTTAGCCGGAGCGGATTCTACCGATGAGGCTCGACTAACGATCCGCGAGTTGCAGGCCGCACTTAGCTCTGCAGGTTTTCCGCTGCGGAAGTGGACTTCAAACCACAAAGCTATTCTGGCAGGAATTCCGAGTGCTCATCGTCTCCACACAGATTTTCTGGAGATGGAGGAAGAGAGCACGGCTAAGACTCTCGGGATTCGCTGGAAAGCGACTTCAGACGAGTTTTTTTTTTGTCCCTCCCGAGTTAGCGCCTGAGTCGTCATACACCAAGCGAGCAGTTCTGTCCCAGATCGCAAGGCTGTTCGACCCCGCGGGGTGGTTGGCCCCATTCATTGTTCGGTCCAAGATCTTCATGCAAGAAATCTGGTTGCAGGACCTGGGATGGGACGATGAGCTTCCAAGCGAGATGCGCCAGCGCTGGCAAAGTTTCCTGCGGAGCTACTCCGCTCTCGACCAAATCCATATTCCAAGATGGGTCGGCTCCCGGCCAGCGGTAAAAGTCGAACATCATGGGTTCTGCGATGCATCCGAGAGGGCTTACGGTGCCGCCATCTACGTCCGCATTGAGGTTGACCGTTTGGTCGAGGTGCAGCTTCTCACAGCGAAAACGCGAGTCGCACCCGTGAAAACCGTGTCGCTCCCGCGGTTAGAGCTTTGCGGGGCAGTGCTTTTGTCCGAAATGGCGGCGGCTATCCTGCCGAATATGCCAACAGCAAGTACGAGCTGCTGTTGCTGGACCGATTCCACCATAGTCCTCGCCTGGCTGGCAAAGCCCGCGTGTCACTGGACCACGTTCGTGGCCAACCGAGTGACTAGGATATCTCAAGCGACCGATATTGAGAAGTGGTGCCACGTTCCATCCGAACAGAACCCCGCGGACTTAGCCAGCAGAGGCGTGCCGTTACAGGAGTTGGTGGAGAACCAACTCTGGTGGCACGGACCAACTTGGCTGCAGAAGGGCCGAGATCAATGGCCGGCACCAGTTAATAACTCCCCCGTTATGACCTTAGAGCAGCGAACTGTAAAAGCCCATTTCGCACTCAACCCAGCCGAAGACTTCCTCGAACGATTCTCCAATCTGGAGAGAGCTCTACGAGTCCGTGCATATATCCTGCGCTTCACCAAGCGCTGCCGGAAGTTAGCCACCGCGCAAAAGGGCCATCTTACGAGCGGCGAAATTACCGAAGCTGAAAAAACTCTTATCCTAGAGACGCAGCGTAGAGAATACCCCGAGGAGTATCGCTGCCTAAGCGGTAAGCGGCCAACGCCAAGGTCAAGTTCTATCCTGAACATGAACCCTTTCCTAGACCGCCATGGGTTGATCAGAGCATGCGGCCGTGTCGCAGGCTCTGAAGTGCTAAGATACGACGAACGACATCCAATCATTCTCCCATATAATTGTCGATTGTCTCGCCTTCTCGCGCAATTTACACACCGGATAACTCTCCATGGCGGCAACCAATTGATGGTGCGCCTCATTCGATCAAAGTATTGGATTCCAAAGGTTCAAAGGCTTATGAAGGGGGTTGTGAACTCCTGCAAGGTCTGCGTTATTCACAAAAGAAGGTTGCAAACCCAAATGATGGGAGATCTCCCAACCGAGCGGTCGTCCTTTTCCAGACCGTTTACGCATACAGGGATTGATTATGCGGGTCCTTTCGAAATACGGAACTATACAGGGAGAGCATGTCTGATCACGAAGGGGTATGTGTGCGTATTCGTGTGTTTTTCCACAAAGGCGATACATTTAGAACCCACGTCCGACCTCACCACCGAAAAATTTCTCGCCGCCTTCGCTCGTTTCGTCGCAAGGCGCGGATGTCCACAGCGTATCCATTCAGATAATGGAAAAACTTTCGTTGGTGCAGCAACCCTGCTTTCCAGTGACTTCCTTGACGCGTTTAAGGACTCGGTGACTGATGCGTATAGCCATCAGCGGGTTTCGTGGCGCTTCATCCCACCAGGAGCTCCACATATGGGAGGCCTATGGGAAGCCGGAGTGAAGAGTTTCAAAACTCTCTTCTACAAGGCCACGTCCACTCGGAGGTATACGTTTGAAGAGCTTTCTACGCTGCTCGCGAAGATTGAAGCGTGCCTCAATTCCAGGCCGCTCTCACCGATGTCCGATGATCCGACGGAGCTGCTAGCCCTCACTCCCGGGCACTTCCTTATTGGGGGGCCCTTAATGAGCCCGAAATAAAGGGGAACCTTAATTCGATCATCAATCGGTGGCAGCATTTGAAGGCCCTCAACCAACAGTTCTGTCAAAGGTGGAAGGAGGAATACCTCAAGGAGCTCCACAAGCGGACTAAGTGGCAGACGCCGACGCCAAATCTGCAGGTTGGCGATATGGTGGTCATCAAGGAGGATAACCTGCCGTCCAACGAATGGCGGCTCGGAAGGATAACTTCCGTGTATCCCGGTGCCGACGACAGGGTCCGTGTGGTGGATATCCTTACTGCCCGCGGTACCCTCAAAAGACCGATTGTCAAGGTCGTTCTCCTGCCAGTAGAACCCCGTAGTTCCATCCAACAATAACGTGAATGTGCACTTGTCCCATTCACAGCTCCGTACTAATACTTCTTCGACTTCTCTATTCCATCCTAGTTCCATCCACATCCAGACATGGCCCCACGGATCCGCGCCAGCCGCACCACGGAGAGCCGGCGTGATCGAGGGATCAACTCGTACCGTTGCCGGGTCTGCCGAGGAATTCATCCGTTACGGACCTGTCACCATTTCCTTCGCCTGAGCCCTGAGAAGAGACTCCGAGCTGTCCTCATTAACAAATATTGCGGGAATTGCCTGGCCCACCAACACTCCGGCCAGGATTGTCGCAGTGGCGGGCTGTGCCGGGTGTGTGGCAAAAACCACCACACTCTACTCCACATACCCTCGTCTCGTCGTCCAGTCCGCTCGGCCTCAGGAGCATCGTCGCCATCTACAGCGCCCCACGTCAAACGCCGACCTCGGCGTCCAGCCCGCTCAGCCTCGGCTGCATCGTCGCCATCCACGTCGGCCCACGCCGACCGCCGCCCGCGTCTCCCCGTGAGCCGCCCCGTGGCAGGGCCCCCGGCACCATCCGTCGACTCACTTCTACAACATCGGAGCCTCATCATACTCCCGACGGCGCTGGTGGTCTTGGATACGGGTTCCAAAAACTTCGAGACGGCGGCGCTCATCGACCCATGCACGCCGGTGAGCTGTATTGACGACTCCTTGGCCAGCGCCTTCAAGTTGCCCACCACTTGTGTGGGGGACGAGAAAGTGTGTACGGCGGTGATCCGCGCCAAAATGGGCGACTTCCAGTTGGAGACGATGCTCAAGGTCGAGCCCCGTGTGCGCATCCGCACGCCTATCCGACAGCTGAGCGATTCCGTGCGGGCGCGTTTCGGTGACCTGAGGCTTGCCGATGAACAATTCCATCGACCGGCGACAATCTCGCTCATCTTGGGAGCAGATGTCTACCCGAAGGTGATCCAGCCCGGGTTCCTTGCGCGTGAGGACGGCCTGCCGGTGGCCCAGAGCACCGTTTTTGGATGGATCGTGTCGGGGGCGTGCACCCAGCCATAGGCCACCCCATTATACTTTGCAATCCTGCAAGGAGGGGGAGGATGTTCAGGCCAGCAATAGACAGTTTCCGCGCACTGTGCCGGCTCCGCGCGCCTCGGTCCCGGCTCGCGCTCGCGCGCTCGGAGGGGCGCTCGGATCCACAATCCACGATCCACACGGCGCTCACCGCAGCACAAAGGCAGCATAAAGCATAGATCATAAGGCATAGAGAGTCAGTTACGTTTTCACCCCCGCTTCAACCTGTCGACATACCGCGCGAATACCCAATAACTACATGAACAATATATATATATACACACAACGAAACCCATCGGCCTTTCCTTTCTGTGACGACTGCTAGGAGTTTATACTGGAACATACACCTCGCCGTTGGATAATTGATCCTCGATCCGCTCCACTACAAACATTGGTCCGAGCGCGCGAGCGCGAGCCGGGACCGAGGCGCGCGGAGCCGGCACAGTGCGCGGAAACTGTCTATTGCTGGCCTGAACAGAGATAATAATAATTTAACTTCAACTGAAGCATCTTTAAAATATTTTTTAACCCATGCATTAGCTTCAACTGTTTTATTATTTTCATCAATTATTTTAATATTAAAAAATAATATAAATATTGAAATTAATTAATCATATACTTAATAATTATTATATATGCCTCTACTATTAAAAATAGGAGCTGCTCCTTTTCATTTCTGATTTCCCTAATATAATAGGAAGGTTTAACTTGAATAAATGCATTAATATTAATAACTTGACAAAAAATTGCCCCATTAATATTAATTTCTTATTTAAATATTAAAAATTTATTACTTATTAGAGTAATTTTGTCAGTAATTGTAGGGGCAATTGGTGGATTAAACCAAACATCTTTACGAAAATTAATAGCATTTTCTTCAATTAACCATTTAGGATGAATATTAATAAGTTTAATAATTAGAGAATCTGTATGATTGATTTATTTCACATTTTATTCTTTTTTATCATTTATTTTAACTTTTATATTTAATATTTTTAAATTATTTCATTTAAATCAATTATTTTCTTGATTCATAAATAGAAAAGTTTTAAAATTTACTTTATTTATGAATTTTTTATCTTTAGGTGGATTACCTCCATTTTTAGGATTTTTACCTAAATGATTAGTAATTCAAGAATTAACATTTTGTAATCAATATTTTACATTAACAATTATAATAATATCAACATTGATTACATTATTTTTTTATTTACGAATTTGCTATTCAGCATTTATGCTAAATTACTATGAAAATAATTGAACAATTAATACTCAATTTAATAATATAAATACAAATTTATATTTAATTTGCACTTTTTTTTCAATTTTTGGATTATTTTTAATTTCTTTATTCTTTTTTATACTTTAAGGCTTTAAGTTAAATAAACTAATAGCCTTCAAAGCTGTAAATAGGGGTAATCCTTTAAGCCTTAGTAAATTTTTACTCCTTCAAAATTGCAGTTTGATATCATTATTGACTATAAGACTGTTTGATTAAGAAGAATAACTCTTATAAATAAATTTACAATCTATCGCCTAAATTTCAGCCACTTAATCGCGACAATGATTATTTTCTACAAATCATAAAGATATTGGAACATTATATTTTATTTTTGGAGCATGAGCCGGTATAGTAGGGAACATCTCTGAGAATTTTAATTCGAGCTGAATTAGGGACATCCAGGAGCTTTAATTGGAGATGATCAAATTTATAACGTAATTGTTACAGCTCATGCATTTATTATGATTTTTTTTATAGTAATACCTATTATAATTGGAGGATTTGGAAATTGATTAGTTCCTTTAATACTAGGAGCTCCTGATATAGCTTTTCCTCGGATAAATAATATAAGATTCTGACTATTACCTCCTGCTCTTTCTCTTTTATTAGTAAGAAGAATAGTTGAAAATGGAGCTGGTACTGGGTGAACAGTTTACACTCCCCTATCATCAGGAATTGCACATGGAGGTGCATCTGTTGATTTAGCAATTTTTTCTCTTCATTTAGCCTGGAATTTCTTCTATTTTAGGAGCAGTAAATTTTATTACAACTGTGATTAATATACGATCTTCAGGAATTACTCTTGATCGTAATACCATTATTTGTGTGATCAGTTGTAATTACAGCTTTATTATTATTATTATCTTTACCAGTTTTAGCAGGGAGCAATTACTATATTATTAACTGATCGAATTTAATACTTCTTTTTTCGACCCTGCTGGAGGTGGAGATCCAATTTTATACCAACACTTATTTTGATTTTTTGGTCATCCAGAAGTTTATATTTTAATTTTACCTGGATTTGGAATAATTTCTCATATTATTAGTCAAGAATCAGGAAAAAAGGAAACTTTCGGATCTTTAGGAATGATTTATGCTATATTAGCTATTGGATTATTAGGATTTATTGTATGAGCTCATCATATATTCACAGTAGGTATAGATGTTGATACACGAGCCTACTTTACATCTGCAACTATAATTATTGCTGTACCTACAGGAATTAAAATTTTTAGTTGACTAGCAACTCTTCATGGAGCTCAACTTTCTTATTCTCCAGCTATTTTATGAGCATTAGGATTTGTATTTTTATTTACAGTTGGTGGATTAACAGGAGTAGTTTTAGCTAATTCATCTGTAGACATTATCTTACATGATACATATTATGTAGTAGCTCACTTTCACTATGTTTTATCAATAGGAGCCGTATTTGCAATTATAGCTGGATTCATTCATTGATTCCCGTTATTTACTGGTTTAACAATAAATAATAAATTATTAAAAAGTCAATTTGTTATTATATTTATTGGAGTAAATTTAACTTTCTTCCCACAACATTTTTTAGGATTAGCAGGAATACCACGACGATATTCAGATTATCCAGATGCTTATACAACTTGAAATGTAGTATCTACAATTGGTTCTTCAATTTCACTTTTAGGGATTTTATTCTTTTTTTATATTATTTGAGAAAGTTTAGTATCACAACGACAAGTAATTTATCCAATTCAATTATGTTCATCTATTGAATGATATCAAAATACTCCACCCGCTGAACATAGTTATTCTGAATTACCTCTTTTAACTAATTAATTTCTAATATGGCAGATTAGTGCAATGGATTTAAGCTCCATATATAAAGTATTTTACTTTTATTAGAAAATTAATGTCTACATGAGCTAATTTAGGTTTACAAGATAGAGCCTCTCCATTAATGGAACAATTAATTTTTTTTCATGACCACGCATTATTAATTTTAGTAATAATTACAGTATTAGTTGGATACTTAATATTTATATTATTTTTTAATAGTTATGTAAATCGATTTCTTTTACATGGACAATTAATTGAAATAATTTGAACAATTTTACCGGCAATTATTCTTTTATTTATTGCTATACCTTCTCTTCGATTATTATATTTACTAGATGAAATCAATGAACCTTCAATTACACTAAAAGAATTGGTCATCAATGATATTGAAGTTATGAATATTCAGATTTTAATAACGTAGAATTTGATTCTTATATAATCCCAACAAATGAATTATCAAATGATGGATTTCGACTACTAGATGTTGATAATCGAATTGTTTTACCTATAAATTCTCAAATTCGAATTTTAGTAACAGCAGCTGATGTTATCCACTCATGAACAGTCCCAGCTTTAGGAGTTAAGGTAGACGGAACACCTGGACGATTAAATCAAACTAATTTTTTTATTAACCGACCTGGTTTATTTTATGGACAATGTTCAGAAATTTGTGGAGCTAATCATAGTTTTATACCTATTGTAATTGAAAGTGTTCCAGTAAATTATTTTATTAAATGAATTTCTAATAGAGTAAATTCTTCATTAGATGACTGAAAGCAAGTACTGGTCTCTTAAACCATTTTATAGTAAATTAGCAATTACTTCTAATGAAATAATATCATCAATAATGAATTTTATATTAAATTTAAAAAAAAAATTAGTTAAATTCATAACATTAGTATGTCAAACTAAAATTATTAAATTTTTAATATTTTTTGATTCCACAAATAGCACCAATTAGATGATTACTTTTATTTATTGTATTTTCTATTACATTTATTTTATTTTGTTCAATTAATTATTATTCATTTATACCTTCTTCACCTAAATCTAACGAATTAAAAAATATTAATTTAAATTCAATAAATTGAAAATGATAACAAATTTATTTTCTGTATTCGACCCGTCAGCAATTTTTAATTTTATCATTAAATTGATTAAGAACATTTTTAGGACTTTTAATAATTCCATCAATTTATTGATTAATACCATCTCGATTTAATATTTTTTGAAATTCAATTTTACAAACTTTACATAAAGAATTTAAAACACTATTAGGACCTTCAGGTCATAATGGTTCAACATTTATTTTTATTTCATTATTTTCTTTAATTTTATTTAATAATTTCATAGGATTATTCCCATATATTTTTACGAGAACAAGTCACTTAACTCTAACTCTTTCTTTAGCTTTACCTTTATGATTATGTTTTATACTTTATGGTTGAATTAATCATACACAACATATATTTGCCCACTTAGTACCCCAAGGAACACCAGCTGTTTTAATACCATTTATAGTATGTATTGAAACTATTAGAAATGTAATTCGACCTGGAACTTTAGCTGTTCGATTAACAGCTAATATAATTGCAGGACACTTATTATTAACTTTACTAGGAAATACTGGTCCTTCTATATCATATTTCTTAGTAACATTTCTATTAATTGCTCAAATTGCTTTATTAGTTCTTGAATCAGCTGTTGCTATAATTCAATCTTATGTATTTGCTGTATTAAGTACTTTATATTCTAGAGAAGTAAATTAATTTATAATGTCTACACATTCAAATCACCCATTTCATTTAGTTGATTATAGCCCATGACCTTTAACAGGAGCAATTGGTGCTATAACTACTGTTTCAGGAATAGTAAAATGATTTCATCAATATGATATCTCTTTATTTTTTTTAGGAAATGTAATTACTATTTTAACCGTTTATCAATGATGACGAGATGTATCACGAGAGGGAACATATCAAGGATTACATACTTATGCTGTAACTATTGGATTACGATGAGGAATAATTTTGTTTATTTTATCAGAAGTATTATTTTTTGTTAGATTTTTTTGAGCTTTTTTCCATAGAAGTTTATCTCCAGCTATCGAAATTGGAGCCTCATGACCTCCTATAGGAATTATTTCTTTTAATCCATTTCAAATTCCTTTATTAAATACAGCAATTTTATTGGCATCAGGAATTACAGTAACTTGAGCTCACCATAGTTTAATAGAAAGAAATCATTCACAAACAACTCAAGGATTATTTTTTACTGTATTATTAGGTATTTATTTTACTATTTTACAAGCATATGAATACATTGAAGCCCCTTTCACAATTGCAGATTCAGTTTATGGATCTACATTTTATATAGCAACAGGATTCCATGGAGTTCACGTTTTAATTGGAACAACTTTTTTACTTGTATGTTTATTGCGTCATCTAAATAATCATTTTTCAAAAAATCACCATTTTGGATTTGAAGCAGCAGCTTGATATTGACATTTTGTTGATGTAGTTTGATTATTTTTATATATCACAATTTACTGATGAGGAGGTTAATTAAATATTAATATCTATATAATATAAAAGTATATTTGACTTCCAATCATAAAGTCTGTTAATAACAGTATAGATAATTTTTTCAATTATTCTAATTGCTTCATTAATTTTAACAATTGTTACTATTGTAATATTTTTAGCCTCAATTTTATCAAAAAAAGCTTTAATTGACCGAGAAAAAAGATCACCATTTGAATGTGGATTTGATCCAAAATCATCCTCACGATTACCTTTCTCTCTTCGATTTTTTTTAATTACTATTATTTTTTTAATTTTTGATGTAGAAATTGCTTTAATTTTACCTATAATTATTATTTTAAAATTTTCTAACATTTTCATTTGAACTTTTACTTCAATTATTTTTATTTTAATTTTATTAATTGGACTTTATCATGAATGAAATCAAGGAATATTAAACTGATCAAATTAATTAGGGTTGTAGTTAATTATAACATTTGATTTGCATTCAAAAAGTATTGATATTCAATCTACCTTAGAATATGAAGCGATTAATTGCAATTAGTTTCGACCTAATCTTAGGTAATTTTACCCTTATTCTTTAATTGAAGCCAAAAAGAGGCTTATCACTGTTAATGATACAATTGAGAACTAACTCCAATTAAGGAAGTATGGTGATCAAGTAAAAGCTGCTAACTTTTTTCTTTTAATGGTTAAATTCCATTTATACTTCTGTTTATATAGTTTAATTAAAACATTACATTTTCATTGTAAAAATAAAATAATTTATTTTTATAAATTACTAAAATTAATTCACTATATTCAAAGATAAATTTATCTCCATAACATCTTCAGTGTCATACTCTAAATATAAGCTATTTGAATAAATAAATAATAAAAAATTAAATAAAATTAAAATTCAAAACACAAATAATATTAAATAAATTTTTAAGCTATTATTATGTATTAAAAATAAAATTTGAGAATAATTAACTAATTTTTGATATAAATGTTGACCTCCAAAATATTCTGATCACCCCTGATCAAAACTTTTTACAACAATTTGACCATAATTTAATGGATAAAAAATTATTCCATAAGTTCTAATGTAAGGCATAAATCATATAGATCCTAAAAATGTTGAAAAATTATAAAAAATAAAAGATTTATTTAAACTATATAAATTAGTTAAAGAAATTAAATAACCTAATAATCCACCAAAAATACAAACAAATAATGTTAATAATTTTATTGACAAAGGCAAACAAATTATATAAGGATAAGGAAAAATTAATCAATTTAATATTCTACCTCCAATAATTCTTATAATTAATAACCCTATTATACCTCGTAATATAATTCATCTTTCATCATTTAATATATTTAAACTACCACAATTTAAATCACCAGTTATTGAATAATAAACTAACCGAAAAGAATAACTAACAGTTAAACCTGTAGAAAAAAAAAATAAGAAAAATGAAAATAAATTAATATTACTAATTATAACAATTTCTAAAATTATATCTTTTGAATAAAATCCAGCTAAAAAAGGTATACCACATAAGGCTAAATTAGAAACATTAAAACAAGCAGAAGTTAATGGTATATGAATTCTTAAACCACCTATTAAACGAATATCTTGAGAATTATTTATATTATGAATAATAGCACCTGCACATATAAATAATAAAGCTTTAAATAATGCATGAGTTAATAAATGAAATATGGCTAACTTATAAAATCCTATAGAAAGAATTCTTATTATCAATCCTAATTGTCTAAGAGTTGACAAAGCAATAATTTTTTTTAAATCAAATTCAAAATTAGCTCCTAAACCAGCCATAAATATAGTTAAACCAGATAATAATAATAATAATTGACCTAATCAAGAAGTTCTTAATAAAATATTAAACCGAATTAAAAGATATACTCCAGCTGTAACCAAAGTAGAAGAATGAACTAGTGCAGAAACAGGAGTAGGAGCAGCTATAGCAGCTGGTAATCAAGATGAAAAAGGAATTTGAGCTCTTTTAGTTATAGCAGCTAACATAACTAAAAATCCAATTATTAATATTTCATAATCATTTTTTATAACTTCTAAATAAAAAATATAATTTCAACTCCCATAATTTAATATTCAAGCAATAGCTAATAATAAAGCTACATCTCCAATACGATTTGATAATGCTGTCAATATACCGGCATTATAAGATTTTACATTTTGAAAATAAATAACTAAACAATAAGAAACTAATCCTAAACCATCCCAACCTAATAAAATTCTAATTAAATTAGGACTAATAATTAATATCATTATTGATAAAACAAATATCAAAACTAATATAATAAATCGATTAATATTTTCATCACTACTTATATATTCTTTTCTATAAAAAATAACTAAAGAAGCAATTATTAAAACAAAAGATATAAATAATAAACTTATTCAATCAAATAATAAAGTTATAACAATTCTCAAAGAATTTAACGAAACTAATTCAAATTCAATAAAATAAACTATATTATTTAATAAAAAATATAAACTTAATAAAAAACAACTTAATCTAATAGAAATTAAATTTACAAATCTAATTCTACAAATTGATAAATATTTCACGATCTAAAATGAATTATTTCATATCACTAACACCACAAATTAGTATTTTTATTAAACTATTTAAATTTATAATCACAATATACATGAATCTCTTCTTAAAATTAATAAATTTAAAGGTAATCAATGTAAAATTATTAATAAATATTCACGAATTTTACCCCCTCTAAAAGAATATACACCAGAAAATAATTTTCCATGTTGACTAAAAGAATATAAATATAAAGTATAAGCTGCTCTAAAAAATGATAAAAATGATAATATAATTATAGTTATTAGTGAAGCACCTGCTGCCGCTGATCTGCGCTAAAGCTTAAAGCTTACAAAGCTCTTGAGCTTTTCGTGGGCTTAAGGCCTCTTTACAACAAAAAAGCCCCAACATAATTTAGGGAAAATCAAAGAATACGGCCGACCGGGCTCATGTATGGTTTTTGTCTCTTTATGTTAAAAGTTTATAAACGATAACTGGGAGGGAGTTCGTTCACTTACGTACTTTCATGTTCCGGCCACGTCCAAAAGATCTTTCAGCGAGGGGAATACCTGTAAGTTTTAGAGAGAGAGCACACACACATGGACACGCATGACCACGGCTAACACCGGATTATCTTGATCTTCTTTTCTTTTTCTTTTTGTTTAGGGACTTTTTTTTGGGCATATATAGTGCATAAATCAAATTATTCCATATTTAACTTCTATATATTATTCTTTATTCAATATATATTCGTTTATTCAGGTTCGATGGGGGTAGGTCTTGATACATAGACCAAGGTGTAGGCGCACGGAAAAAGCTCCAAGCAGCTGGTTTCGTTTCACGGGCAAAAGGGGCAACGGCCTAACAAGCGCATATATGTTCTTTGGGAGTAAATGCACAATGGGCCACAAAGAGGTTCATACGAGTTCTGCCCGTTCCGTTGGGGTTTATTTAATAAATTTAATAAATTTAATAATAAATTTAATAAATTTAATAATAAATTTAATAAATTTAATAATAAATTTAAAAAATTTAATAAATTTAATAATAAATTTATTTTCTGTATTTTTGGAATATCATTAAATTGATTAAGAACATTTTTAGGACTTTTAATAATTCCATCAATTTACTGATTAATACCATCTCGATTTAATATTTTTTGAAATTCAATTTTACAAACTTTACATAAAGAATTTAAAACATTATTAGGACCTTCAGGTCATAATGGTTCAACATTTATTTTTATTTCATTATTTTCTCTAATTTTATTTAATAATTTTATAGGTTTATTCCCATATATTTTTACAAGAACAAGTCACTTAACTTTAACTCTTTCTTTAGCTTTACCTTTATGATTATGTTTTATACTTTACGGTTGAATTAATCATACACAACATATATTTGCCCACTTAGTACCACAAGGAACACCAGCTGTTTTAATGCCATTTATAGTGTGCATTGAAACTATTAGAAATGTAATTCGACCTGGAACTTTAGCTGTTCGATTAACAGCTAATATAATTGCAGGACACTTATTATTAACTTTATTAGGAAATACTGGTCCTTCTATGTCATATTTTTTAGTAACAGCTGTTGCTATAATTCAATCTTATGTATTTGCTGTATTAAGTACTTTATACTCTAGAGAAGTAAATTAATTAATAATGTCTACACATTCAAATCACCCATTTCATTTAGTTGATTATAGTCCATGACCTTTAACAGGAGCAATTGGTGCTATAACTACTGTTTCAGGAATAGTAAAATGATTTCATCAATATGATATTTCTTTTTATACCCGATACTCAAAATGAGTATTGGGGTATATTAGATTTGTGGTCAAAGTGGATGTGTGTAACGTCCAGAAGGAATCGTTTCCGACCCTATAAAGTATATATATTCTTGATCAGCATCAATAGCCGAGTCGATTGAGCCCTGTCTGTCTGTCCGTCCGTCCGTCTGTCCGTCTGTCCGTCCCCTTCAGCGCCTAATGCTCAAAGACTATAAGAGCTAGAGCAACGATGTTTTGGATCCAGACTTCTGTGATATGTCACTGCTCCAAAAATATTTCAAAACTTTGCCCCGCCCACTTCCGCCCCCACAAAGAGCGAAAATCTGTGGCATCCACAATTTCGACGATACGAGAAAACTAAAAACGCAGAATCGTAGAAGATGACTATATCTTCTAGAGTGCAAAATCTGAACCAGATCGTATAATTATTACAGCCAGAATCACGAAAACAATTTCACTCTTTCTCGCTCTGTCTCACTCTAACACACAGGTTTCATGGTCGGTTTTGCCAATTGCAAAATATGAGTTCAAGGATCTCAGAACCTATAAAAGCCAGAGCAACCAAATTTGGTATCCACACTCCTGTGATATCGGACCTTGACCGTTTCCTGTCCAAATTTCGCCACACCCCCTTCCGCCCCCGCAAAGGACGAAAATCTGAGGCAACCACAAATCTCAGAGACTATTAAGGCTAGAGTAACCAAATTTGGTGCACACACTCCTTTAAGATGTCACTATAAAACGTATATCTCAGAATTTCGCCCCACCCCCATCCGCCCCCACAAAGGACGAAAATCTGTTGCATCCACAATATTGCAGATTTGAGAAAACTAAAAACGCAGAATCATAGATAATGACCATATCTATTAGATTGCTGAATCTGGATCAGATCAGATCCATTTTTTATAGCCAAAAGGAACAAATCAATTTGCAGTGGCTACGCAGCGCCCGACGTCACGCTCAGACTGATTTTCTGTCTCTCTCGCACGCACTCTTTGTCGTGTCGTTAAATATTAGCGGCGTCTGCCGGAGGAGAGCCATACTGACTTAGTATCGGGTATAACCATAGAGTTGCGGTGTCCGCAGCAACTCACAACGTTCCCCCTCGTTTTTTCGTACTGCTGTCTCTTATAGTAGTCATGATCGACTACTCCATATGTTAACAGTGCAGAATTATTGCCTGTAACTTTGTTTTTAAGGTCTCCTAACCTTTGGATTACATCGCTGGTCAAATGACCAGCTTCAATCTTTTTAATCTCCGTTGCTATCGCTGCTTGAGCCTCTAATAGCTTAATTTTTTGTTCCGACAACATCTTAGTTTAATTTTTATACCCGATACTCAAAATGAGTATTGGGGTATATTAGATTTGTGGTAAAAGTGGATGTGTGTAACGTCCAGAAGGAATCGTTTCCGACCCCATAAAGTATATATATTCTTGATCAGCATCAATAGCCGAGTCGATTGAGCCATGTCTGTCTGTCCGTCCGTCCGTCTGTCCGTCTGTCCGTCCGTCCGTCTGTCCGTCTGTCCGTCCCCTTCAGCGCCTAATGCTCAAAGACTATAAGAGCTAGAGCAACGATGTTTTGGATCCAGACTTCTGTGATATGTCACTGCTCCAAAATCAGAAAACTAAAACGCAGAATCGTAGAGAATGACCATATCTTTTAGACTGCAGAATCTGAATTGGATCGTATTATTATTATAGCCAGCATCACGAAAACAATTTAATTTTTTCTCGCCCTGTCTCTCTCTAACACACACGTAGCATAGGCGGCTTTGCTTAGAGTAAAACATTAGCGCCTAGATCTCAGAGACTATAAAAGCTAGAGCAACCAAATTTGGTATCCACACTCCTAATATATCGGACCGAGACGAGTTTGTTTTAAAATTTCGCCACACCCCTTTCCGCCCCCGCAAAGGATGCAGATCTGGGGATATTCATAAATCTCAGAGACTATTAAGGCTAGAGTAACTAAATTTGGTATCCGCACTCCTGTTAGATCTCACTATAAAACGTATATCTCAAAATTTCGCCCCACCCCCTTCCGCCCACACAAAGGACGAAAATCTGTTGCATCCACAATATTGCAAATTCGAGTAAACTAAAAACGCAGAATCATAGAGAATGACCATATCTATCCGGTTGCCGAATCTGGATCAGATCGGATCATTTTTGTAGCCAAAAGCAAGAAATCAATTTTTAGTGGCTACGCAGCGCCCGACGTCACGCTCAGACTGATTTTCTGTCTCTCTCGCACGCACTCTTTGTCGTGTCGTTTAATATTAGCGGCGCTGCCGGAGGAGAGCCATACTGACTTGGTATCGGGTATAACTGTAGAGTTGCGGTGTCCGCAGCAACTCACAACGTTCCCCCTCGTTTCTATTCTCATTGTACACTCTCCCATTTTAGCCTGATCAAACCTCTGCATGGTTTGCTCTAAATATGTCCTCAAGTTTTCCACTATTCTGACGATTTCCTCAGATACTTTTTCTATGCTATTGTCAATTTTGGGCTCTATGTCTTCCTTCAAAGTTCCAGTCTCCTCTGGTTGTAAGTTCGTTTTTTTCTACCTTCCCTTTCGTTGTTTCATTATTTTTTGACTCTACATACTTTTTATGTATGTCCTCTATATTTTTATATCCGATACTCAAAATGAGTATTGTGGTATATTAGATTTGTGATGAAAGTGGATGTGTGTAACGTCCAGAAGGAATCGTTTCCGACCCCATAAAGTATATATATTCTTGATCAGCATCAATAGCCGAGTCGATTGAGCCCTGTCTGTCTGTCCGTCCGTCCGTCTGTCCGTCTGTCCGTCCCCTTCAGCGCCTAATGCTCAAAGACTATAAGAGCTAGAGCAACGATGTTTTGGATCCAGACTTCTGTGATATGTCACTGCTCCAAAAATATTTCAAAACTTTGCCCCGCCCACTTCCGCCCCCACAAAGGGCGAAAATCTGTGGCATCCACAATTTTGACGATACGAGAAAACTAAAAACGCAGAATCGTAGAAGATGACTATATCTTCTAGAGTGCAAAATCTGAACCAGATCGTATAATTATTACAGCCAGAATCACGAAAACAATTTCACTCTTTCTCGCTCTGTCTCACTCTAACACACAGGTTTCATGGTCGGTTTTGCCAATTGCAAAATATGAGTTCAAGGATCTCAGAACCTATAAAAGCCAGAGCAACCAAATTTGGTATCCACACTCCTGTGATATCGGACCTTGACCGTTTCCTGTCCAAATTTCGCCACACCCCCTTCCGCCCCCGCAAAGGACGAAAATCTGAGGCAACCACAAATCTCAGAGACTATTAAGGCTAGAGTAACCAAATTTGGTACACACACTCCTTTAAGATGTCACTATAAAACGTATATCTCAGAATTTCGCCCCACCCCCATCCGCCCCCACAAAGGACGAAAATCTGTTGCATCCACAATATTGCAGATTTGAGAAAACTAAAAACGCAGAATCATAGATAATGACCATATCTATCAGGTTGCTGAATCTGGATCAGATCAGATCATTTTCATAGCCAAAAGGAACAAATCAATTTGCACTGGCTACGCAGCGCCCGACGCCACGCTCAGACTGATTTTCTGTCTCTCTCGCACGCACTCTTTGTCGTGTCGTTAAATATTAGCGGCGTCTGCCGGAGGAGAGCCATACTGACTTAGTATCGGGTATAACCTTAGAGTTGCGGTGTCCGCAGCAACTCACAACGTTCCCCCTCGTTTTTTTTTAGGAAATGTAATTACTATTTTAACCTTTTATCAATGATGACGAGATGTATCACGAGAGGGAACATATCAAGGATTACATACTTACGCCGTAACTATTGGATTACGATGAGGAATAATTTTATTTATTTTATCAGAAGTATTATTTTTTGTAAGATTTTTTGGAGCATTTTTCCATAGAAGTCTATCTCCAGCTATTGAAATTGGAGCTTCATGACCTCCTATAGGAATTATTTCTTTTAATCCATTTCAAATTCCTTTATTAAATACAGCAATTTTATTGGCATCAGGAATTACAGTAAGTTGAGCTCATCATAGTTTAATAGAAAGAAATCACTCACAAACAACTCAAGGATTATTCTTTACTGTATTATTAGGTATTTATTTTACTATTTTACAAGCATATGAATACATTGAAGCCCCTTTCACAATTGCAGATTCAGTTTATGGATCTACATTTTATACATTATACATACATTATATGTTCAAAGTGACCGCCACGATAATTAGATATTGATCTGTAACAACACTGCGCATGTGCCCTGCTGCATATCGATGTTCTCATATCGATATTCTGTATATCGATGTTCCCTTTTCGGTGTCTCTCTCTTGCGTATGTTACTCGGAAGCACATATAATTCTGTATACTGATATTCTGCTGTCTTACAAATAAAATAACTTTAACAGGTTATGGGCCCAGACACCAATTCACCCAGAAACAGTATAAAACAGAAACAGTGAGAAACAATAAACATTGTTTGGTGCTTAGTGAAAAGCAGTGCTAAAAAAAATGGCATAGACTCATTGGGGTTATGTGTGTACATAGAAAGGCAAAAGAACAAGTTGAACAAATTCAACGGAGATTCGCATTGTGTTTTTTGATTAGAATTTTGCAGCGAATCGGACCGTTGCCGTGGTTTAAAGTCCAAAATAAAGCAGTCCCAACGGATCAAGAAACACAAAAGCGAACGGAGACTCAAGTGTGTATACCAAAAAGTGCGTATGCCAAGCCGCACAAAACGGCGAGTGTGTATACCCAAAAGTGTGTATACCAAGGCATAGAAAATCGCGAGTGTGTGTGTGTAAATAGCAACTCGGAGGGATACTTAAAAGAAAACGAAAAAAAAAAAAACAAAAGAAAGACACGGACAACAGTATTGTCGTCGTAGTTGCTTTGTGCATGAGACGATCGACAGTTACAAATTTTGCACTGTGGGACAATAAGTATAAAAAATGAGTGGAAATATGAATTTCAATATTGAGAAACTGGACGAAAACAATTATAGCACATGGGAAGTTTTGATGAGAAGTGTTCTCATACAAAATGATTTGTGGCCAATCGTCAGTGGTAAAATTGAGCTTAGTGAAAGTGCAACAAGTGAGCAACGTGCAGCTTTTGAACTAAAGGATCAAAAGGCGTTGGCGTCAATTTTACTTTGTGTTAAATCGACCCAACTAAACAATATTAAAAATTGTGTATCGTCGTCACAGGCATGGCAAAAGCTAAATAAAATTCACAGGCCAAGCGGACCAGCAAGGGTAGTGTTTTTAATTAAACAATTGTTGACGTTAAAAATGTCGGATGGTATAAGTGCACAGGAATATTTGCGGAAATTCCAGGTGGTACACGAGGCTTTAGCAGAGGTCAACATAAAGGTTGATGAAAAGATCTTATCAGTTGTGTTGCTAAATGGTTTGCCTAAATCGTATGAAAGTTTTGTTGTTGCGATTGAGACGCGAGATGATTTGCCGAGCTTGAGCATGCTAAAAATAAAAATTTCTGAAGAAGCGAATAGGCAGGAAGATAGCATTAGCAAGGAAATTACAAGTAGCGCGGAACTACACGTCAGTTATGACAACAACAATTTTAAGAAAAACTTTAAGAAGGGCAAAAAGTGTTTTAAGTGCGGAAAGGAAGGCCATTTTAAATCGGAATGCCGTGCTAAAAGCAAGCAGGAAGGAGCAAACAACAAGGGCGCAAACAGTAAAAGCGGGGAAAGATTGGGTACAATGCTTTGCGTAACCGAATATGACAAAGTGGAACCAGAAAAATATGTACCAATCCTAAGTTTAGCTAAGCCGAATGACCAGATGTTAAATGCATGGTGCATAGACAGTGGCGCAACGGCGCATCTATGTTGTGACAAGGAACGCTTTGTGTCGTTCACGGAAGATAATCAAAAAGTATTTTTAGCCGGCGGTAAATCACTTATTGCTGAAGGGCATGGAACTGTTCAAGTAAAGTTCGGTGATAGATCCGTTACGATGGAAAATGTTATCTTGGTACCAGATTTGCAGTACAATTTTATATCGGTCACAAAACTATTAAAACATGGAAAAAAAGTTGTGTTTGAGAAAAATCAAGCGATGATTTTTGAAAACGGAAAAATAGTTATAAAGGCACATCTGGAAAATGGATTGTTTATGGTTCAGGACAATCAGGAGAAGTGTATGAACATTGTAAATGTTGAGGCAGATGCATTCAAATGGCACAATAGGTTCGGACATGTACATTTTGACGCATTAAAGGAAATGGTTAACAAGGAGATGGTAATAGGTCTCAAGGGCATATACAAGCCAAAACAAGTGTGTGCAACATGCGCAAAAAGTAAAATTTGCGTGCAACCATTTCAATCGAGCACAAACAGGTCAAAGGGCGTTCTAGACTTAATACATACTGATGTATGCGGTCCAATGCAAAAGCAGTCAATGGGAGGCAATCGATATTTCGCCACATTTATTGATGATTGTTCAAGATATGTATCAGTAAGTTTCCTAAAAACCAAAGATCAGGTTTTCGAGGCTTTTAAAGAATTTAAGAGTCAAGTTGAGTGCCAAACTGGGAGAAAAGTCAAGGTTTTACGAAGCGACAATGGCCGAGAATACATATCAAGCGTTTTTGACAATTACCTAAACCAACATGGAATAAAGCGAAACTTAACAGTGCCATATACACCTCAACAAAACGGAGTTGCAGAAAGGGCCAACAGAACATTGGTAGAAATGGCAAGAAGTATGCTGCTGCATGCTGGGTTGAGTGAATGCTATTGGGCAGAAGCGATTCGAACTGCCACGTATTTGCGAAATAGAGTGGCAAGCAGCTGCTTGAGCGGGGTGACACCTTTTGAAATATGGACAGGTCGAAAGCCAGTGGTATCGCATTTAAGAGTTTTTGGCTCAGTAGCGATAGCTCTAGATAAAACAAAGAAATCAAAGTTCGCACAGAAAGGCTTAGAGTATATAATGGTGGGCTACTCGGATACGGCCAAAGCATACCGTTTGGTCAGTAAAGAAACCAGGAAACTCGTAGAGAGTAGGGATGTCATTTTTGTAGAACCTGAAGGGGGCAAGCTAGATGCATCATGTTCCAATGACATAGCATCAATTGAGGTTCAACAAAACCAGAACGCTGAACCCGAAATGGATAGCGAGCAATTTAAAGATCCAGAAAATGAGCCAGAAAATCAGGAGGAGATTAGGTCTAGTAATGACATTCTTGTAATTCCAGAACCAATAAGAGGACCAGGACGCCCAACCATAGTACGGACGGGCAAACCAGGACGACCAAGGAAGCAGTATCATATGCTCAATGCGATACTGGCAGCAGACGTACAAGTTCCACAAAACTACGCACAAGCTGAACGGTCTACTGAAGGCGAGATATGGAAAGCATCAATGAAGGACGAGTACGAATCTCTCGTGAAGAACGGCACGTGGTCGCTTACTAAATTGCCTAGCGGGAAAAAGTCCATTGGATGCAGATGGGTTTACGCAGTTAAGTCCAATCCGGATGGAAGCGTGAACAGGCTCAAATCACGTCTGGTGGCGAAAGGTTGTAGCCAACGCTACGGGATCGACTACAAGGAAACATTTGCACCAGTTGTACGCCACGCAACTATCAGGTTGATAATTGCACTTGCAGTCGAACATGGTCTCCACCTACATCAAATGGATGTTGTCACGGCGTATCTCAACGGCGAATTGGAAGATGAGGTTTTTATGAGACAACCTGAGGGCTTCATCAGCGAAGTTCACCCAAATCACGTTTTGAGGCTTCACAAAAGTATATATGGCCTAAAACAATCAGGAAGAGTGTGGAACTCTACGTTGGATGCAACGCTGAGACGCATTGGTTTTATACCGACTGTCAACGAACCCTGTCTGTATCGTAAGCCAGGTAAAAATATGTGTCTAATAGCTGTCTACGTAGATGACATTATTTTGGCGTGTAAGGACCTAGATGATATATCTGATATCAAGATAAAGATCGCAGCAGAATTTGATGTGGTTGACATCGGGCCTATGCAATACTTTTTAGGTATTGAGGTGAAACGTGAAGGCAGTACGGGTGCGATTTCAATCAGCCAACGGAAATATATTAGAGAGTTGCTCGAACAGTACAATTTGAAAGATTGTCGACAGACGTCCACGCCTCTTGAAGCTGGTTACCAGGTGGCATGCAACAAAGAGGATTGCCGCAGGGTCGACATCACATCGTTCCAAAAGCTAATTGGAGAGTTATCTTATCTTGCTGTTATGACTCGTCCAGACATTGCGCATTCGGTGAACAAATTAGCACAACGTAACAAGGATCCTCATTCCGAGCATGAAGCGGCAGCCAAGCACATCCTTCGATATTTGGCAAAAACTATCGACTGGGAGATATGCTACACAAAGCAAGGAAAGGCAATTGAGTGTTTTGTTGATGCAGATTGGGCAAGTGATATGACGAACCGAAAGTCATTCACTGGCTATGTATGCATGTTGGCAGGAGGAGCGGTTTCTTGGGAGTCAAGAAAGCAATCGACGGTTGCCCTCAGTTCCACGGAGGCAGAGTACATAGCCTTATCATCTGCAGCAAAAGAGGCGATATACTTTCGCAGCCTACTGATTGACTTAAAGCTGATATCCAAGGAGTCAGCTATTCAGATGTACGGCGACAACATTGGAGCACAGCAGCTTGCTAGAAACCCCATGTTTCATGCACGTACAAAGCACATCGACGTCAAGATACATCATATTCGAGAGGTTCTCAAGAGAGGTGAAGTCAACATTGCATATCTGCCAACCGATGAGATGATAGCAGATGTCCTCACAAAGAACTTAGCCAAGGTTAAGCACCATAAATTTGTATTCGCATTTGGTTTAAAAGATCGTTTATAAGTGCTTGACATGTTATTGAATATTAGTTAAGTATATTTAAAGTTTGTAAACATGCGTTGTGTTGAGGAGGAGTGTTCAAAGTGACCGCCACGATAATTAGATATTGATCTGTAACAACACTGCGCATGTGCCCTGCTGCATATCGATGTTCTCATATCGATATTCTGTATATCGATGTTCCCTTTTCGGTGTCTCTCTCTTGCGTATGTTACTCGGAAGCACATATAATTCTGTATACTGATATTCTGCTGTCTTACAAATAAAATAACTTTAACATTATACATCTACATTTTTCTGTTTATATAGTTTAATAAAAACATTACATTTTCATTGTAAAAATAAAAAAAATTTTTTTTTTAAATTACTAAAATTAATTCACTATATTCAAAGATAAATTTATCTCCATAACATCTTCAGTGTCATACTCTAAATATAAGCTATTTGAATAAATAAGTAATAAAAAATTAAATAAAATTAAAATTCAAAATACATATAATGTTAAATAAATTTTTAAACTATTATTATGTATTAAAAATAAAATTTGAGAATAATTAACTAATTTTTGATATAAATGTTGACCATCAAAATATTCTGATCACCCCTGATCAAAACTTTTTACAACAATTTGACCATAATTTAATGGATAAAAAATTATTCCATAAGTTCTGATATAAGGTTTAAATCATATCGATCCTAAAAATGTTGAAAAATTATAAAAAATTAAAGATTTATTTAAACTGTACAACTTAGTTAAAGAAATTAAATAACCTAATAATCCCCCAAAAATACAAACAAATAATGTTAATAATTTTATTGATAAAGGCAAACAAATTATATAAGGATAAGGAAAAATTAATCAATTTAATATTCTACCCCCAATAATTCTTATAATTAATAACCCTATTATACCACGCAATATAATTCTTCTTTCATCATTTAATATATTTAAACTACCACAATTTAATTCACCAGTTATTGAATAGTAAACTAACCGAAAAGACTAACTAACAGTTAAACCTTTGGAAAAAAAGAATAAAAAAAATTAAAATAAATTAATATTACTAATTATGACAATTTCTAAAATTATATCTTTTGAATAAAACCCGGCTAAAAAAGGTATACCACATAAAGCTAAATTAGAAACATTAAAACAAGCAGAAGTCAATGGTATATGAATTCTTAAGCCTCCTATTAAACGAATATCCTGAGAATTATTTATATTATGAATAATAGCACCTGCACATATAAATAATAAAGCTTTAAATAATGCATGAGTTAATAAATGAAATATAGCTAACTTATAAAATCCTATAGAAAGAATTCTTATTATTAATCCTAATTGTCTAAGAGTTGATAAAGCAATAATTTTTTTCAAATCAAATTCAAAATTAGCCCCTAAACCAGCTATAAATATAGTTAAACCAGATAATAACAACAATAATTGACCTAATCAAGAAGTTCTTAATAAAATATTAAACCGAATTAAAAGATATACCCCAGCTGTAACCAAAGTAGAAGAATGAACCAATGCAGAAACAGGAGTAGGAGCAGCTATAGCAGCTGGTAATCAAGATGAAAAAGGAATCTGAGCTCTTTTAGTTATAGCGGCTAATATAACTAAAAATCCAATTATTAGTATTTCATAATCATTTTTTATAACTTCTAAATAAAAAATATAATTTCAACCCCCATAATTTAATATTCAAGCAATAGCTAATAATAAAGCTACGTCTCCCACACCATTTGATAATGCTGTCAATATACCAGCATTATAAGATTTTACATTTTGAAAATAAATAACTAAACAATAAGAAACTAATCCTAAACCATCCCAACCTAATAAAATTCTAATTAAATTAGGGCTAATAATTAATAGTATTATTATTGATAAAACAAATATCAAAAAATATAATAAATCGATTAATATTCTCATCTCTACTTATATATTCTTTTCTGTAAAAAATAACTAAAGAAGCAATTATTAAAACAAAAGATATAAATAATAAACTTATTCAATCGAATAATAAAGTTATAACAATTCTCAAAGAATTTAACGAAACTAATTCAAATTCAATAAAATAAACTATATTATTTAATAAAAAATATAAACTTAATAAAAAGCAGCTTAATCTAATAGAAATTAAATTTACAAATCTAATTCTACAAATTGATAAATATTTCACGATCTAAAATGAATTATTTCATATCACTAACACCACAAATTAGTATTTTTATTAAACTATTTAAATTTATAATCATAATATACATGAATCTCTTCTTAAAATTAATAAATTTAGAGGTAATCAATGTAAAATTATTAATAAATATTCACGAATTTTCCCCCCTCTAAAAGAATATACACCAGAAAATAATTTTCCATGCTGACTAAAAGAATATAAATATAAAGTATAAGCTGCTCTAAAAAATGATAAAAATGATAATATAATTATAGTTATTAGTGAAGCACCTGCTGCCGCTGATCTGCGCTAAAGCTTAAAGCTTACAAAGCTCTTGAGCTTTTCGTGGGCTTAAGGCCTCTTTACAACAAAAAAGCCCCAACATAATTTAGGGAAAATCAAAGAATACGGCCGACCGGGCTCATGTATGGTTTTTGTCTCTTTATGTTAAAAGTTTATAAACGATAACTGGGAGGGAGTTCGTTCACTTACGTACTTTCATGTTCCGGCCACGTCCAAAAGATCTTTCAGCGAGGGGAATACCTGTAAGTTTTAGAGAGAGAGCACACACACATGGACACGCATGACCACGGCTAACACCGGATTATCTTGATCTTCTTTTCTTTTTCTTTTTGTTTAGGGACTTTTTTTTGGGCATATATAGTGCATAAATCAAATTATTCCATATTTAACTTCTATATATTATTCTTTATTCAATATATATTCGTTTATTCAGGTTCGATGGGGGTAGGTCTTGATACATAGACCAAGGTGTAGGCGCACGGAAAAAGCTCCAAGCAGCTCGTTTCGTTTCACGGGCAAAAGGGGCAACGGCCTAACAAGCGCATATATGTTCTTTGGGAGTAAATGCACAATGGGCCACAAAGAGGTTCATACGAGTTCTGCCCGTTCCGTTGGGGTTTATTTAATAAATTTAATAAATTAATAAATTTAATAATAAATTTAATAATAAATTTAATAAATTTAATAAATTTAATAATAAATTTATTTTCTGTATTTTTGGAATATCATTAAATTGATTAAGAACATTTTTAGGACTTTTAATAATTCCATCAATTTACTGATTAATACCATCTCGATTCAATATTTTTTGAAATTCAATTTTACAAACTTTACATAAAGAATTTAAAACATTATTAGGACCTTCAGGTCATAATGGTTCAACATTTATTTTTATTTCATTATTTTCTCTAATTTTATTTAATAATTTTATAGGTTTATTCCCATATATTTTTACAAGAACAAGTCACTTAACTTTAACTCTTTCTTTAGCTTTACCTTTATGATTATGTTTTATACTTTACGGTTGAATTAATCATACACAACATATATTTGCCCACTTAGTACCACAAGGAACACCAGCTATTTTAATGCCATTTATAGTGTGCATTGAAACTATTAGAAATGTAATTCGACCTGGAACTTTAGCTGTTCGATTAACAGCTAATATAATTGCAGGACACTTATTATTAACTTTATTAGGAAATACTGGTCCTTCTATGTCATATTTTTTAGTAACAGCTGTTGCTATAATTCAATCTTATGTATTTGCTGTATTAAGTACTTTATACTCTAGAGAAGTAAATTAATTAATAATGTCTACACATTCAAATCACCCATTTCATTTAGTTGATTATAGTCCATGACCTTTAACAGGAGCAATTGGTGCTATAACTACTGTTTCAGGAATAGTAAAATGATTTCATCAATATGATATTTCTTTATTTTTTTTAGGAAATGTAATTACTATTTTAACCGTTTATCAATGATGACGAGATGTATCACGAGAGGGAACATATCAAGGATTACATACTTACGCCGTAACTATTGGATTACGATGAGGAATAATTTTATTTATTTTATCAGAAGTATTATTTTTTGTAAGATTTTTTTGAGCTTTTTTCCATAGAAGTCTATCTCCAGCTATTGAAATTGGAGCTTCATGACCTCCTATAGGAATTATTTCTTTTAATCCATTTCAAATTCCTTTATTAAATACAGCAATTTTATTGGCATCAGGAATTACAGTAACTTGAGCTCATCATAGTTTAATAGAAAGAAATCATTCACAAACAACTCAAGGATTATTCTTTACTGTATTATTATTACTTTTATTTATTGTATTTTCTATTACATTTATTTTATTTTGTTCAATTAATTATTATTCATTTATACCTTCTTCACCTAAATCTAACGAATTAAAAAATATTAATTTAAATTCAATAAATTGAAAATGATAACAAATTTATTTTCTGTATTCGACCCATCAGCAATTTTTGGAATATCATTAAATTGATTAAGAACATTTTTAGGACTTTTAATAATTCCATCAATTTACTGATTAATACCATCTCGATTCAATATTTTTTGAAATTCAATTTTACAAACTTTACATAAAGAATTTAAAACATTATTAGGACCTTCAGGTCATAATGGTTCAACATTTATTTTTATTTCATTATTTTCTCTAATTTTATTTAATAATTTTATAGGTTTATTCTAATATATTTTTACAAGAACAAGTCACTTAACTTTAACTCTTTCTTTAGCTTTACCTTTATGATTATGTTTTATACTTTACGGTTGAATTAATCATACACAACATATATTTGCCCACTTAGTACCACAAGGAACACCAGCTGTTTTAATGCCATTTATAGTGTGCATTGAAACTATTAGAAATGTAATTCGACCTGGAACTTTAGCTGTTCGATTAACAGCTAATATAATTGCAGGACACTTATTATTAACTTTATTAGGAAATACTGGTCCTTCTATGTCATATTTTTTAGTAACAGCTGTTGCTATAATTCAATCTTATGTATTTGCTGTATTAAGTACTTTATACTCTAGAGAAGTAAATTAATTAATAATGTCTACACATTCAAATCACCCATTTCATTTAGTTGATTATAGTCCATGACCTTTAACAGGAGCAATTGGTGCTATAACTACTGTTTCAGGAATAGTAAAATGATTTCATCAATATGATATTTCTTTATTTTTTTTAGGAAATGTAATTACTATTTTAACCGTTTATCAATGATGACGAGATGTATCACGAGAGGGAACATATCAAGGATTACATACTTACGCCGTAACTATTGGATTACGATGAGGAATAATTTTATTTATTTTATCAGAAGTATTATTTTTTGTAAGATTTTTTTGAGCTTTTTTCCATAGAAGTCTATCTCCAGCTATTGAAATTGGAGCTTCATGACCTCCTATAGGAATTATTTCTTTTAATCCATTTCAAATTCCTTTATTAAATACAGCAATTTTATTGGCATCAGGAATTACAGTAACTTGAGCTCATCATAGTTTAATAGAAAGAAATCATTCACAAACAACTCAAGGATTATTCTTTACTGTATTATTAGGTATTTATTTTACTATTTTACAAGCATATGAATACATTGAAGCCCCTTTCACAATTGCAGATTCAGTTTATGGTTCTACATTTTATATGGCAACAGGATTCCATGGAGTTCACGTTTTAATTGGAACAACTATTTTACTTGTATGTTTATTGCGTCATTTAAATAATCATTTTTTACAAAAATCACCATTTTGGATTTGAAGCAGCAGCTTGATATTGACATTTTGTTGATGTAGTTTGATTATTTTTATATATCACAATTTACTGATGAGGAGGTTAATTAAATATTAATATCTATATAATATAAAAGTATATTTGACTTCCAATCATAAAGTCTGTTAATAACAGTATAGATAATTTTTTCAATTATTCTAATTGCTTCATTAATTTTAACAATTGTTACTATTGTAATATTTTTATCTTCAATTTGATCAAAAAAAGCTTTAATTGATCGAGAAAAAAATACACCATTTGAATGTGGGTTTGATCCTAAATCATCTTCACGATTACCTTTTTCTCTTCGATTTTTTTTAATTACTATTATTTTTTTAATTTTTGATGTAGAAATTGCTCTAATTTTACCTATAATTATTATTTTAAAATTTTCTAATATTTTCATTTGAACTTTTACTTCAATTATTATACCCGATACTCAAAATGAGTCTTGGGGTATATTAGATTTGTGGTAAAAGTGGATGTGTGTAACGTCCAGAAGGAATCGTTTCCGACCCTATAAAGTATATATATTCTTGATCAGCATCAATAGCCGAGTCGATTGAGCCATGTCTGTCTGTCCGTCTGTCCGTCTGTCCGTCCGTCCGTCTGTCCGTCTGTCCGTCCCCTTCAGCGCCTAATGCTCAAAGACTATAAGAGCTAGAGCAACGATGTTTTGGATCCAGACTTCTGTGATATGTCACTGCTCCAAAAATATTTCAAAACTTTGCCCCGCCCACTTCCGCCCCCACAAAGGGCGAAAATCTGTGGCATCCACAATTTTGACGATACGAGAAAACTAAAAACGCAGAATCGTAGAAGATGACTATATCTTCTAGAGTGCAAAATCTGAACCAGATCGTATAATTATTACAGCCAGAATCACGAAAACAATTTCACTCTTTCTCGCTCTGTCTCACTCTAACACACAGGTTTCATGGTCGGTTTTGCCAATTGCAAAATATGAGTTCAAGGATCTCAGAACCTATAAAAGCCAGAGCAACCAAATTTGGTATCCACACTCCTGTGATATCGGACCTTGACCGTTTCCTGTCCAAATTTCGCCACACCCCCTTCCGCCCCCGCAAAGGACGAAAATCTGAGGCAACCACAAATCTCAGAGACTATTAAGGCTAGAGTAACCAAATTTGGTACACACACTCCTTTAAGATGTCACTATAAAACGTATATCTCAGAATTTCGCCCCACCCCCATCCGCCCCCACAAAGGACGAAAATCTGTTGCATCCACAATATTGCAGATTTGAGAAAACTAAAAACGCAGAATCATAGATAATGACCATATCTATCAGGTTGCTGAATCTGGATCAGATCAGATCATTTTCATAGCCAAAAGGAACAAATCAATTTGCACTGGCTACGCAGCGCCCGACGTCACGCTCAGACTGATTTTCTGTCTCTCTCGCACGCACTCTTTGTCGTGTCGTTAAATATTAGCGGCGTCTGCCGGAGGAGAGCCATACTGACTTAGTATCGGGTATAACCGTAGAGTTGCGGTGTCCGCAGCAACTCACAACGTTCCCCCTCGTTATACCCGATACTCAAAATGAGTATTGGGGTATATTAGATTTGTGGTAAAAGTGGATGTGTGTAACGTCCAGAAGGAATCGTTTCCGACCCTATAAAGTATATATATTCTTGATCAGCATCAATAGCCGAGTCGATTGAGCCATGTCTGTCTGTCCGTCTGTCCGTCTGTCCGTCCGTCCGTCTGTCCGTCTGTCCGTCCCCTTCAGCGCCTAATGCTCAAAGACTATAAGAGCTAGAGCAACGATGTTTTGGATCCAGACTTCTGTGATATGTCACTGCTCCAAAAATATTTCAAAACTTTGCCCCGCCCACTTCCGCCCCCACAAAGGGCGAAAATCTGTGGCATCCACAATTTCGACGATACGAGAAAACTAAAAACGCAGAATCGTAGAAGATGACTATATCTTCTAGAGTGCAAAATCTGAACCAGATCGTATAATTATTATAGCCAGAATCACGAAAACAATTTCACTCTTTCTCGCTCTGTCTCACTCTAACACACAGGTTTCATGGTCGGTTTTGCCAATTGCAAAATATGAGTTCAAGGATCTCAGAACCTATAAAAGCCAGAGCAACCAAATTTGGTATCCACACTCCTGTGATATCGGACCTTGACCGTTTCCTGTCCAAATTTCGCCACACCCCCTTCCGCCCCCGCAAAGGACGAAAATCTGAGGCAACCACAAATCTCAGAGACTATTAAGGCTAGAGTAACCAAATTTGGTACACACACTCCTTTAAGATGTCACTATAAAACGTATATCTCAGAATTTCGCCCCACCCCCATCCGCCCCCACAAAGGACGAAAATCTGTTGCATTCACAATATTGCAGATTTGAGAAAACTAAAAACGCAGAATCATAGATAATGACCATATCTATAGGATTGCTGAATCTGGACCAGATCAGATAATTTTATAGCCAAAAGGAACAAATCAATTTGCAGTG
Organism: Drosophila persimilis; assembly: GCF_003286085.1. Classification (NCBI taxonomy): domain Eukaryota; kingdom Metazoa; phylum Arthropoda; class Insecta; order Diptera; family Drosophilidae; genus Drosophila; species Drosophila persimilis. The sequence continues at coordinate 56,169 of NW_020825499.1, forward strand.
GCTACGCAGCGCCCGACGTCACGCTCAGACTGATTTTCTGTCTCTCTCGCACGCACTCTTTGTCGTGTCGTTAAATATTAGCGGCGTCTGCCGGAGGAGAGCCATACTGACTTAGTATCGGGTATAACCGTAGAGTTGCGGTGTCCGCAGCAACTCACAACGTTCCCCCTCGTTATACCCGATACTCAAAATGAGTATTGGGGTATATTAGATTTGTGGTAAAAGTGGATGTGTGTAACGTCCAGAAGGAATCGTTTCCGACCCTATAAAGTATATATATTCTTGATCAGCATCAATAGCCGAGTCGATTGAGCCATGTCTGTCTGTCCGTCTGTCCGTCTGTCCGTCCGTCCGTCTGTCCGTCTGTCCGTCCCCTTCAGCGCCTAATGCTCAAAGACTATAAGAGCTAGAGCAACGATGTTTTGGATCCAGACTTCT
>NW_020825500.1:0-116140 GCF_003286085.1 Drosophila persimilis
CTCAGCGCTGTTGGCAGCGAGAGCGCGAGGGAAGATATATGTGTGTATGCATGTATATTAGTGCCGTCAAGTCATGGGAACATGCTGACGCTGCACTTGGGTCGCTCGAGGCATTCTTGAGTGAATCGTAATACGATCACCCAGAATGTCTGGGACTTTATTGTTACGTAAACACTGAAACAAAGTGTTACAGTGTGTATTCTTTAAGTACCGTCGGTACAGTGGGTATTCGAAATAATGAATACTTTACTTTACTTTAATATGAGCATACTACATCTCCCTCCTTTTGAAAAATAACGTAATATAATGAAGTTATTTTATTTTTAGCTTTTACTATATATGTATACGAGTTATGTATTCTTAAAAGACAATTTATATATATATTTTTTTTTCTTTTTAGTCAATTATTAGAATATTGAATTTTAATTAATATTGATAAAATTTAAAAGTTATTTGAATATAAATGCGGAATAGTATATTTTTATGGTTTATATTTATGTATGGCCATACTAAAAAATTATTAATAATTGCAAATCTTTAACCTATCCTTATGTACTTTCTGAGTTTTGTTTTTATTATCGGAGATTATGACGTTATCTCTTTCTCCGATACTTTCTACTCTATATGGTCCTATATATTTAAAATCTAGCTTATGTCCTGTTTCATTTTTCAATAAAACTTTATCTCCTACAGCTAAATTTAAATCTTTTAACTTTAAGTCATAGAGCTGTTTATTTTTAATTTTATGCTCCTCGAGCATAATCCTTGCTCGTTTATATGCTATTTCTAATCTATATTTACTCTCTTTAGAGTAATCATCTATGTTATATAGAGGTGCTATTCTATCTATAGTATTAAATTGAACTGGTAAGTTTGAAGTCTTACCGAAAACTAGCTCATATGGACAATAATCATGTGCCATAGAGGGGGTTGTATTAAAACAATATACGAAGTATTGCAGCCATACATCCCAATCTGATTTGTCAGCTGAGATGTATGAGCGTATGAACTCGTTAAATGTTCTGTGGCTTCGCTCCACGGTTCCTACAGTCTGGTGATGATGTGCAGTAGAAGTTATGTTTTTGATGTTTAGATTTTTACATAAGTCTTCAATTATTGAATTTTTATATTCTGTTCCCATGTCCGTAATGAACGTCTTCATTGGACCGTACTTTAGAATAAAATTTTCAAAAATAGCTTTAGCTACTGTATTTGCACTTTTGTTTCTAATAGGTATGGCAACAAGGTATTTTGTCAGGTCACATATTAAGGTGACTGCATATTCATTTCCTTGTTCTGATTTAGGAAGTGGACCGATCGTATCCACTATTACCCTATCAAAAGCCATGTATGGTGTTTCTGTAATAGTCAATGGAGTTATTGTGTGCTTGGTTACTTTAGCTTTTTGGCATTTTGGACATTTTCGTATGTAATTGGTTATTTCTTTAGTCATACCTTTCCAAAAATAATGTCTTTTGACCTTGGCCAAGGTTTTTGTTATGCCTGTATGTCCTCCTTGTATGGGATCATCATGTAATGTAGACAGTATTGCTTCTTTTTCTTTTTCATTTTTAATTAGGGTCACCGGGTTGAGTAGCGCTACTCTTATTGTTCGTAATATTTTATTGCCCATATTTTTAAAATTATCTATTGAAATGTATTCAAAGATATTTTCCCACGGTGCCACTTTGAGTTGGCTGATTTTTTGTTTACCGGCTTGCGTTTCAAGCCTTTGGAAAAACTGACCTAAGTCAAGGGTTCCATTAGTATACAAATCGCTAACATCATATCTTGCAGTAATTTTTTTTCCATGTTTGAAAAAACATAAATTATTATTTACATGCAAGGTCACTACTTTACGTACTTCGTCATTGTTGATGACTTCATATACGTTGGGCTTTGAAGCTTTTGTTAGAGATTGCCTAGGCAATTCTATTTTTTCTTTTCCTGCGCAGGATTTCTGTCTACTCTGTTGCCTGGTAGTGACTTTCAGGACTTTATTCGTATTTTGTATGTTTTTTAGGTCTGTGATGGTTATTCTTGATAACGCATCTGCTACATGATTATCTTTACCCTTTAGATACTCGACTGTAAAGTCGTATTCTTCTAATTCGAGCCGCATGCGTGTGAGTTTTGAGCTAGGATTGACCATTGAAAATAGGTATGTTAGTGGTCTGTGATCCGTTTTTACTGTAAAGTGTTTACCATAGATATATGGTCGAAAATGGGTAATTGCCCAATGAATTGCTGCTAATTCCTGTTCTGTAGTACTTTTGTTACTTTCACCTTTTGTGAATGAACGTGATGCATATGCTAATGGGAGTTGGAGTCCGTTATGGTTTTGAGTTAAAACCGCTCCACATGCTTGTTTACTAGCATCGGTGATTATGCAAAATTCTTTCTGAAAATCTGGGTACTGTAACAGAGTGGGTTCCATAAGTTTATCTTTTAAATATTGGAATGCATTTTGACATTCAGTTGACCACTCAAAGGGGACATTCTTTTTACATAATCTAGTTATGTGCCGGGAATAGTCGGCGAAGTTTTTAATAAAACGTCTATAATAATTGCAAAATGCAATAAATCGTCTAGCGCTGTCCGCATCATGTGGGACTGGATAGTTTTTGATGACGTCATATTTCTTGTCATCTGGCAAGATTCCTTTATCTGTGCATTTATGACCAAGAAAGGTCACTTCATGCATAAAAAATGAACATTTTTGTGGATGTAATTTTAGGGTGTGTTTCCTACATATCTCAAAAATATCTGTTAAGTTTTTAAGCATATGTTTTTCGGAACAACCCGTGACTATTAGATCGTCCATATACAGGAAGGCTTGCGAAGCTTCAAGTCCAGAGAATGCTATAGTCATCATTCTTTGAAATGAATTCGGCGCTATTTTTAAACCAAATGGTAGTCGCGTGAAGCGATATGAGCCATTGCTCGTGGAAAAAGACGTTATATTTCGCGAACTTTCTTCTAGTTCGATTTGATGAAAACCTGACATTAAGTCAAGGCATGAGAAATACTTTGCTCTACCTAGTTGATCCAAAATGTCATCAATTCTAGGTAGTGGAAATTTGTCGGCCAGGAGTTTTTTGTTTATTTGACGATTGTCAACTACCAATCGCCATTTCTTTTGTTCTGAACCCGGAAGGGCTTTCTTTGGGACAAGTAGAAGTGGGCTGTTGTATTCTGATACGGATGGTTCGACAATATTGTCGTTGATTAATTTTCCTACTTGTTTTTTAATTTCCTCAACTTGGCTATGCGGACTTCGATAGTTCTTTATATATATAGGTTCGTCATCCCTCAATCTCAATTTCTGTTTATAAAAATTATTTGTTGTGATTGATTCGGTTTCAAGCCCGAATACGTCACTAAAATTTGTACATAGTTTAGTTAATTGCTTCTTGAATTGTACTGGGAAATGTTTGCTTAATTCAGCTATGACAGTTTTTTCTCGGATTTTTTGAGTTGTTTGAATTACCTTGTAATTCGAAAGTGGTTCATATTGTATGTTATTTATATGTACTAATTGGTTGGTACTGGTTGTATTCAGCAATCGGACAAATGTATTATTTTTTGAAGTTATTGTATTTGCTACAAAAATACCAGGTTGAATTTCCTGGTTTGGGATCAATATGGTTTCTATATCGGACGTTAATTCTATTTTTCTGACAACTTGTGATCTTGCTGGTAGAAGAATTGTATTGTTACCAGAACTGTATGTTATTGGAACATAAATTTTAATTTTTATATTATTTGGTCGTATTATTAACCAATCCTCTGCAGGTTTTAAGTCTATTAGGCAGTTTAATTCTTTTATGAAATCAATGCCTATTATTCCATCACACGGAATTGCAAAATTTTGATTAACTAAATGGAAATTGTGTGGAATTATGTACTTATCCGTCTGTAGCTCTATTAGGGCAAGGCCTTGGGATGTTATTATACCTTCCCCTATTCCTTGAATATCTATTTTATTTTTTGTTTGAATGTCGTTAAAGACATCTGAATTTTCTTTTAATAATGATATATTGGCACCGGTATCTATAAGGAATGTAAGTTGTTTTCCTGTTTTAGAATTGAGGAATGCCACGAATATATTGAGATTGAGGTTGATTGTGTGAACCGCTGGATTTTTTAATTTAGTGTATCTAAAGGATCTTGGGAGTTTCCCGAAGCTGTCTGTGTAACACGAACATTGTTCTGTCGTGTGTTTCCATTGCTATTGTATCTTTGGTTGTTATAGGTTCCACCGTTATTACGGTTATTTCCCCTATAGCCAACACGACCTATATTGTTATTATAACTATTGTTGTAAATATGGTTGTGGTTGTAACCACGACCATTTCCTCCACCGCGATAGTTACCTCGAAAGTTACTACCGCGGTAGACTTGTCCTTGTCTGGTGTACAATATTGAACTTGCACTACCAGTCATCTCTGTACTACACTGTATATATTTTGCTACGGCATCATTCATTGTTGGGAATGTGCCTGCTTCTAGTATTGTTTTGAGTCTGCCGTGCTCGCAATTTTTAACCATTGTACTAATGGCCTCCTTGCAGCTGAACTTATCGGCGTGTTTCGCTGGCAAACCCTCATCAATGTATGATGCTTCTAGAAGTTTTCGCATATCATCAATCTCTGTTGTGAATTGGGCTGCTGTTTTGCCTTTTTGGCATACTTTTGCCATTTTAGCCTTTATAACATCTGATGACTCTCCGACAATAGTGTCCTGCAATTTCTTTATTATTGCGCTAATGGTGGTTTCATCTTGTATTTTATACAATGTAGTTCCTATTACTTTTGATTTAATTACTTCTATAGCTAAATTTTCGTATGGTCCTTTCGTTAGATTGACCAATTTGACTGCCGTAATGAATCTTTGTAAATGGAGTTTCTGTCCATTAAATTCCGGAATGGCGTGCGAAATATCTTTGATATATGCCCGTTGGGCAATTGTTTCGTCTGCCATTGTGGTTGGTTCTTGCCCAACTACGCTGTTTGCTGAACTAGTCGACGGTTTGTCGTCGTTCACCGGATGGTTCGATCTATTTGATCGAGAATCGTCTTCCGATATAATGATAATATTTTTTACATTCGGGGGCCTGGGACTTATTGGCCTTGATTCCGATTCTACAGCTGGTATATATGTCGCAGCTGTGTTTAGAAGATTTGGGATGTGTATGTCTAGATTGAATTTTTCTTTAACGAATACTAATCGTTCCCTTAGACGTTTGAAGACGTCTGTAGATTGAAACCAATGTATATCAGTAAGTCTTTCTCTGTTTTCTAGAAAAAGTTCTCTGACCTCATTATATATGTTTACCAAATTAGTTGTATGTTTAATGACCGTACTATTTTGTGTAGGTCTGTTCTGCGTTAAGCATTTGTATGACTTATCGAATTCTGCTCTTAGAGTGCAAACTTTAGCGCAGATCGTAAGCCAGTCCATATGTGTTTTTTAATGTTGTCCATTCCGATTGGAAGACAATCTAACATTAGCAATCACAATTCTTCCTAAAATTTCGTTTTCTATTATTTGGCTGTTTACGAGGATGCCGGGTATGGTTGATAATACGATACCTTTTTGTGTGGCATCACAATGAATTAGTGGTGAAAAAGGTAAATTATATTCGTTCATATATGAGTATTCGAACTCGTATATGCTAATTGGATTGGGGAATGCGGCTAAGATTGCTTTAGCTCTATATTCGAAATTTTCATTCCTGTCGTGGGTAGCCCTAATGGCTGCTGCTGTTCTACGAGACATTTTATTTTGTCTTTGTAACAATATATTAAAAGCGGGAATTCTACCTGAAGTGTACCCATGTACATGTATTCGAGCTCTATTATGCTCCTAGGGGTCGTTGAGACCAATTTTTTTTTTTTTTAAACTCTATCTAAATTGTTTGCCCTACTCATATATCTCTTTTTAATTATCTTATTATGTTTTACATACAATGTTAAAAGGAATTGTAAAACAGTGACAATGGTTAAAATCAGAAGTAATAACCAGAGTGCATTGAGATCATCCCTGTGGTCTATTATTTTGACATTATTGACCACATTGGCCGTATTGTCTTTGGTCTGACTATCGTCAGAACCGAACCAACCCATGGTGATGATTTTCTCTCAAAAATTGGTTTCTACAATGTTGGGGTTTTTATTTTTATTTATTTTTTTTTTTTTTTTATTATTATTTGCTATTCATTTATTCTTTTCAATAATAAAAAAAAATTACTAAAAATCTTTTTTTTTTTTCTCATGGACACACATATCTATATACCCTTCCTTTTTTTTTTTTTTTTTTTTACTCTTTAAAATTTCATCAATATAAATTATTTTTTTTTATATATATTTGATCAAAATGAAGGAAGAAAAAAAATGTTAAGGGACATGTGATCGATTTACAGGTTTTTCATTATATAATTCAATATCGATCACATGGTTTTAGTAATAGCCTAACAGAGGTTAGTATTTTCAAGTTGCACTTTAAGGGTGCTTCAACTTGAGATAGAATATTATAATTATTGGCAATATGAGGCATGGCATTTCTGCAGCTCAATTGCGTTACTTCGCACCAGTGCGAAGTTGTTTATTGATTTCCTTGATGCGCTCTTGGCAGCGTTGTCGGTCCTCTTCATTTGTATATGCTTTTTCCAGGTCCCGCTCCAGACGTCGTTGTTGAAGCAGCCGTTTGATCCGGCCGCCCCTCTTTGTTTTCTTCCTTGGGCGTTTTTCTTGTCGTGCCCTGTACTCAGCTATTGTGAGTGGGCGTGGTCCATCGTTTGGATACACTTCTAATGCCTCTTGTAGGCTGAGTGCGTCCCTTTGCTCGGTAGGAGCAGCGTCGGCGAAGTCTGGTGCATTTTCTGCTGCTGGAGTGGTTGTGTTACTGTCCATCGACGGTGCAAGGGGCGGTCCTATGCCACTCGCACTTATATTATTGGTCCTTGCTGGGTCTAGTGGGGCCGGTGCTGGTCTTCGCACAGGTTTTTATATTGCGTGTACGCTCTTTGTGGCGCGGGCTGTTATATCTCCTTGGGTATTATGTATTCCTGGCCGCATTGTAGCCGCCAAATTTAAGGGTATAAATTATAATGCAACATGGGTTTGTGCGTAATATCGTCGGCAGTCGTGCATGGGTCTGGCGAAACGGCTGGTTTGGCTTTCTGCTGGGTTTTTTTTTTTCTTGGCACTGGCACTGGGGACAACACTGTTTCAATAGTTTTTCCAATTTTCTTTTGACTTGGTCCGATTTTTTAAAACAAAATCACATGGTATTATATTTTTTTTTTTTTTTTTCGGCCATTCTTTGTCTTTCAAAATTTTAACACTTTTTTTTTTTAAAAAATTTCTCTCTTTTTTTTTTCTCAATCCTTAGATTGATCCATCGCGTAGGACATATCGAGTCCTGTCACGGTCGCCATGTAAAATGAAATGTTCAAATCCTTTTTGTTGGATCGTTGGGGCTCAACCCTCCGATCTGTTTTATTGTGATTTCTCTTCTGCGTTTTACAATTGTGGTTTGGGCTTTTGTAAGCCAAAAGCCGCGGAGCTGCGCTGCCAGTGACGCCGGCAGCGGCGCGGCAGAACTATGTGTTCTTATCTCTTATATGTTAATATGTATATGCTCAGCGCTGTTGGCAGCGAGAGCGCGAGGGAAGATATATGTGTGTATGCATGTATATTAGTGCCGTCAAGTCATGGGAACATGCTGACGCTGCACTTGGGTCGCTCGAGGCATTCTTGAGTGAATCGTAATACGATCACCCAGAATGTCTGGGACTTTATTGTTACGTAAACACTGAAACAAAGTGTTACAGTGTGTATTCTTTAAGTACCGTCGGTACAGTGGGTATTCGAAATAATGAATACTTTACTTTACTTTAATATGAGCATACTACAGGGCTATGTTTTATTTATTAATATTTTATAAATGTTTTCTAACATCTAAGATATTCTAATTACGCGTCTCCTGATCGCGCTTTTTGGGGCAGTTTTTTTCTAAGTGAGTATCAGAGCCGCAATAATTACAATAAACAACTTGTGTGTATCCGCTTTTGTGAGGATCCTTTTCAAACAAACGCTTAAATGAATCCATTTTAAACAACTAGTTACTACAAGTGCTGAATATAAACTGAAAATCTAAACATGAGTCAGTGAGTTATACACAAATTAAAAATAATAATAATATAATGTTAAATTTACTTATACCATATTTTGTGTATTATTACTAGCACCTAAAATATTTTTAATTTCATAGTGATTATGAGCTAATGTTGAAATATTATCAGGTAATATAAATCTTTTGTCATCCTTATAATTTAGACTTATCTTATTTACAATTTCAGTATAAATTTTATGACCTAAAAATGAGTGTCTAAAAATGAAGTATCCTCAATTTTACGCTTATTAGGTTTTGAGTTGAAAGATTTTTCGGTCAGAAAATCTTCATCATCGATGTCGTTAGGTAAATCAGAGAACTCATTTGTGATAGAGAGTTCCTTTTTTGAGGACTCATTATTTTTATTGTTAAGAATAGAAGTGTTAGGTTTTACATCTAACCAAACTGACTCGTCTTGTGTTTGTATTCCAATGCTTTGAGGTGATGAAAGTCGTTTGTTCTGCGTAGTTCGTATATCCATTGTCTTATTTCTTTTTTTATTTTGATAGTAACACAATTCTTGACGTATTTTAATCCATTTATTAAAGTCGCTAGTTTTTTTATCATTTAAAATAGGCAAAAACGTTATATTTATTAAATCGTTTTTCTGGGCATTATTTACCAATTTTTGATATGCATTCGGATGCATTAAAATAACTTTGGTTAATTGATGCTTATTTTTAAGCATTGTTCAATATTTTTCCAAAAATCCCCGAAAGCAATGAACTTATTAAAACAGGTAAAAATCCTCCTTTTTGGATGAGAACTTTTCTCTTAGAATTTATTGACCGTTTTGGACATGAAATAAGACGTAATACATTTTTATACTTTTTTAGAGCATATAGTTGCTTTTTTGATATCTTATGATTTCCTCGTAGAGTATTCAACACTATCTCCACTAATGCTTTTACTAACTCAATGTCACAATTACTTATAATTGCATTTCGAAGTTTATTATTTGCCCTTTTGAGCACATACAATAAATGTTTGTTCGCTTTCAGTCGATTTAGATTCTTTTTGTAAACCATTTTCATCTGAAAAGCAAACTGTATACTCAGAATTAAAAATATGTGTACGAAATCTAAGGAGATCATTTATTCCCTGAGTAAGATCAATAAGTAAATAACCATGTGGTTCATCTGTCACCTCCTTATATATTCTGAAGAGCTCCTGAGAATTTTCAGGATAAATTTGTCTTGCTAAGCATTGAAATTGTAGCTTATCCCTAGGATTTTTGAACGCAACGATGTATTTTGTGTTTAGTGAAATATCTCGAGTATGTGATGATTTATGAAATATATTTTGTGTAACCACTATTACGGATAAATTCCTGTGGTGTGATCCTTTTGTAAATAGCTCACAGACATTTTTATTAAATGCACCCATCATTAAGTCATCTAGTATTAAAAGAATAGGCTCATGATTTTCATTTTCAATTGTTTCGGGAACTCCTTTATAGTATTCGATGGTATTAAAATTTGGCTTAGCATGCTCCTCTCCATAACACCAAATTATTCGATTAATTGAAATGCTCAGCAAATCATTCCTTTTGTTTATTAAATTTTCTAAAAACGTTGTCTTACCAGATCCTGAAGGTCCGCAAATAAGCATTGTAAAAGGATGTATAAATTGCTTAAACATTTTTGGGCTATGATTTATTTATTAATATTTTATAAATGTTTTCTAACATCTAAGATATTCTAATTACGCGTCTCCTGATCGCGCTTTTTGGGGCAGTTTTTTTCTAAGTGAGTATCAGAGCCGCAATAATTACAATAAACAACTTGTGTGTATCCGCTTTTGTGAGGATCCTTTTCAAACAAACGCCTAAATTAATCCATTTTAAACAACTAGTTACTACAAGTGCTGAATATAAACTGAAAATCTAAACATATGAGTCACCATTACAGTACATAGCGTAGTTAGAATTTTCCAAGATAACAAATAGCTTAAATAAATTATTTAGAGCACATCTAAGAGGAATTTTTTTGTGGATTCTACAGTTTGTAAAAAAATTTGGATAAAATGTGAGACTTTTTCCAATATCGATATCAATAATATTATTTGTTAAATACTTAGATAAAAACTTTTTTTTAATTTCACCACGTACAATAACGGTGCTAAATCTATTTAGTGGTGAAAGTATTTCACCTAAACTTAAATATGATATTTCACCATCTGACCATTCCAATCCATTTATGGTTTGACGATTAATATTTTGTTGTTTAATCATTTTATTATCCAATTCATTCAGATGATATGGTGGTTTGAAATGAAAGAAGTTTGGTGTTACTGTTCTGGTTTGCATAAACGCCAATTCCTTAATAAAAAGTTGTTTATTATTTCCAAAGACATATTGAAAATCAACTATAACGCTTGAATTCCTGTCGATTGTGTTCATGTTGGTTTGAGATTTTGTAAGAAACTGAATGAGTCGTTGATGCCTATCTCCTTTATATACAGCCCAATTTAGTAAGAGTTCTTAGTTTTACAAAAGCATTCAACCCAAATGGACACGCTTCAATCAAAAAGAATTAGGTCCACTAGAAAGAAGCAGGATCACGAAGTCATTTTCGGTCTCGAATATTATGTAGTACATAATTTAAAACTTAAATGCGGTTTTTCAACTACAAGAAAATTCACTCCAATGATATGGATGCAGCAAAGCAAAAACAATTTCGTCGGTTTAGATAAAGATGAATGGATGCAATTGGTTACATACAAGGAGTATATCCAATTGAAACTTGATCAGTATGATTTTTTGATGCCTGATACAATTATAGACCATCCATTATTACCCACAATTAAGTGTAATTTTAGATTTCGAAAATCAGATAAGCAGTATGTGTTTATAATAAATCAGTTTGGAAATAAAATTGAATTTGATAGTGAGTCCTGGAGATCGTTTTTAAGATTAGGCATTTTTTTTACCACATTTTTATGTTGGAATACGATACTTAAGCAACAAATTATATACCTCTACTATAATAATATTATTCCTAAGTGTGCAGCCTTACAAAAATTTGATGTTCAACTAGCTGATTTAGACGGTACTTATGATAGAAATGTGCAAATAGATTTAACCCGTTTATGCTTTGAAATTTCCAAAAAAATGTGTAATCAAATAAAACGCGATGTTCTTGAGTATAAGCAAACACTTTTAAATAAGCAATCATCCCAACATAACAATAGAAAATAAAAAATTATATTAAAAATGAGTAAGCAACAAGTTGTTAATGAAATACATAAGCCTGCTAGAAGAAATTTTATTCGTCGTAAATTCGTACAAAAGGGAATTAATGACACGTGGCAAATCGATTTAGTTGAAATGATACCCTTTTATAAGGAAAACAAAGGATATAGGTACTTGCTGACAGTAATTGACACGTTCTCGAAGTTTGCATATGCAGTTCCCGTTAAGTCTAAAACAGCTTTAGATGTTTTATCAGCATTGAAGAAAATATTAAAAATATCTAAACATAAACCTAAAAATATTCAATCTAATCAAGGAAAGGAGTTTTTTAATGTAGCCTTCGGAGAGTTAATGAAAAAGAATAACATTAACCATTACCATACATATACACACCTTAAAGCATCTATTTGTGAACGTTTTAATAGAACATTAAAAAATCGTATGTGGAAAATCTTTAGTATGCAGGGTAATCATACGTGGATTTATATCTTGCATGACTTACTAAAAGATTATAATAATTCATATCACCGTACTATAAAAATGAGGCCTATAGATGTAAACAAACAAAATGAAGAGTTTATTTTGAAAACAGCTTATAATATTTGTAAGGTATTTCCTAAACACAAGTTTTCCATTGGTGATCCTGTTAGAATAAGTAAATATAAAGGTATTTTTACAAAGGGCTATGATCCAAACTGGACAGCCGAAGTTTTTAAAATTTTAAAAGTAAAGTCTACTAATCCTGTAACATATGAGCTGGAGGACTATAAGGGGGAAATGATCAAAGGCTCATTTTATGATCAAGAACTCCAAAAAGTTAAAGATGAAAATGCTTTCTTAGTGGAAAAAATACTTAGAAGGAAAAAAGAACAAGTTTTTGTTAAATGGTTAGGTTTCGATGAAACACACAATTCATGGATAGATAAAAAGAGTATATTAAAATAATTAAGCACGCAAAATATTTATCAGATTTAATTTATTTTCGTGTATTTTTTACATTGAAATATAGTTTTAATTATACACAAATTAAAAATAATAATAATATAATGTTAAATTTACTTATACCATATTTTGTGTATTATTACTAGCACCTAAAATATTTTTAATTTCATAGTGATTATGAGCTAATGTTGAAATATTATCAGGTAATATAAATCTTTTGTCATCCTTATAATTTAGACTTATCTTATTTACAATTTCAGTATACATTTTATGACCTCTACTTCTAATAACTCTCTGTTGTCCATAATAAGTTTTTTTATGTTTAATGCATTCAATATAATGAGTATGAGTTAATCGTTTAACTACTGACTTTTTTACGCCTTTAACCTTTTTTACGTTATAGTCAGTGTTATCATCTTTAGCAATTAAATATGAGTATGCTTTCGCTTTTAATCCTGCAAACGACGTCATTATTTTTCCTGCATTTTCGTCTTTCATTAATCCAAGCTCTTTGATATTAGCGAGATTGATACCGAATCTGTTTGAGGCTAGGTAATTGGATGTATCAAAGCGATTAGGATTGAATTTAATTAAATCATAAAAATCTTCTTCTGATGATATAATAAATGAATCTGTATCCATATAGAGTATTTTTGATGATGGACATTTTACAGAATGAAAATTATAGAAATAGTCATACATTAACCATTTTGAAAGTTCTAGTACACTAACTCCAATGTATATGGGCTTATCATAAAAAATTCGGGACTTAGTTGATTCAATGGCAGCCAAATTATCTCCAAAGATTTCAACACTGTGGAAATTATGTCTTGCTATGCGTTGTCTAAACCCTGCTGAGTTTTGTCTTGACTCATAATGCTTAACTAATGCAACCTCACGACGTTTTTCTACATTCTCCATTGTTTTACCGTAAACGGCATTAACCATTAATTTGTAAAAGTTTATCTCAAAGTCATTGCTAGCTAATTTTCTAAGAGATGTATTGAGGTCAATATATGGTTTCAGCCAACAGGACTGATTAAATGATAAAACTCTAGATATTTTTTCTAAAATCATACCTTGCTCTATACATAACTGTAGCTGCTTCAAATGAATTATATAGTTCTTTTTATCACTTAAGTCAGCTATTAGTTTTGTCTGCTTTCCTCCTGGTGGAATCTTATTTTCGGGGCAAAAAGGTAAACTATTATGCTTATTATGAATATCATCAGGATATCGCAAATCTACTTCTAAAATATATCCAACATCACTAGATGCCGATATGCTAAGAACGTTGAAAGATGAAATTTCATCGTTACTTAGAAATTTAAAATTAGAAAATGGAAGGGGTTGACTCATAGCCCATCCATATAAGTTGTTGGCGTCAATATATGAAAGGAAATTTATGGGTTCGGTAGGCTTAAATTTATTATTTAAATATTTGTTATTTGCTGTTGCAATCCGTTGAGTGCATTGGGTCAATCCTCCACGAACAGCAGTTTTTAAAAAATTATAAATGTCAGGATCACTAACAAGTTCTAATTCTACTCTTGTGTATTTTAACATTGCATCCCATGAAACTGAAGGAGCAGTAACATAATTAATGGGGTCTAACCTGTACACTCGGGAACAAAGACTCCTAAAATTCTCAAATACATCAGCAAGAATTAAAACATCGCTTTCCAAATATAATTTTAAATAATCTCTAATAGATTTGCAATTAAATGCGTTCCAAACCTTCTGGGCAAAGTTGTAGTCTTCAACACTACATTCCTCATCATTCAGTGAATTATAAAAATTATCTCGCGAAGGAAGCAGGGATTCATCAAATTTTTCAAAACTATCCAAATAATCATAGGGAAATACTCCCTTTCGTCGTAGCATATCAAATTTTTCACCTTGATATTTACTTCTCAAAATTTTAAAATTCGCTATGTTCATATAACTAGCGAGTTTTTCTAAGCTTGAATTTAAAAATCTATTTGAATCTATATATCTAATTTTATATTGATGAAGATAAGATTCATCGAGCTTACAAATTTGAGTTAACGCAATATATAACTCTTTATTGCAAGGAATGGGTCTTAGTTCATCTTTTATTGACGTAACAAATAAATGTATATCATAACGAGATAAGTTATGAAAAACTACCGGGAAAAAAGGGATCGCTTAATCTAAATGTCTGTTTACACAGCTTATGAATAGGACCTACATATTGTCCTGTAAACTGATCAAAGAATTTTTCTCGATCATCATCAAAAATTTGTTTCTCGCAGGCATAGCATTCACCGTGTTCCTGGTAATCCTCATCCCAAATGTTAAACTGATAGATTGGTTTTTTATAGGACTTCCAGTACTTCTCATAAAGTCCATCGGTTTTTATCCTAAGTGCTTGACAAAATTTTTGGATACAATCCGGTCCTGAAATAACGAAATCATAATGTTTATGAGTTTATTGCCTTTGCTGGAATGTTAAAATATTTACCTTCGTATGTCCACATCTCATTTAGATGTTCATTGTATTTATGTACAATATAAAATGATGCTGCACATGCTGTATGCCTCTGTGCCATAGTAGTTGATAATTTTGATGGATCATTAAGATTTATATCGTAATTTTCCAAAACTGCTTCGATGTCAGCATAAATTACTACTGGTGGAGATAGTTTTTTAGAAAAACTTTTGAATACAGTTTTGGTATTAGGTTCAGGATACAAAGCAGCAACTTTTCCACACTCTTTAGTGTCATGTATAGTATTTGTTGTACTATAAAATTGCAAGCAGTTCTCGCAAAAATATGCCGTATTATGGGATTTACTATGTTGTGAATAACATAATTTTCTCATGCACGTTATATATGCATAATGCATCATTTGCATATTATCACTATTAATTCCAAGCAAGTTTATGTGGTGAGTCCGAATTTTCTTAGTCCTCACTGTGGGTCCCACAACGTTTTTTCCATTCTCATCGACTTCATAAACATTGATGCTAAAATCCTCATTTGCTGATTCGAATCGCTTGATTCCTTTGCTTGTTATTGGAAACTCAATTCCGGAAAAATTTAATCTTACTCCTTCATAATAAATGATGTCTTGCCGTATGTTTCCGCATCGATAGGATGATGGTATTGTTAACTTATCTCGGGAAATTTTTTTTAATGCTGCTGTTTGATATATAGTTTTAAGGTGTGTTCCATAGGCTAATGATGCTAAAACACACCACTTGAAACAAAAATCATCGTCATTTTTTACATTTATGAGTGCATTTCGTGACTTAATTTTTTTGGGAGCTTGGATAAACCTGTTTGCAGCGATATGCTCTAGTTTTATCATGGTAAGTTCAAAATATTTAAAACACTTTATTGCCCAACCTGAATCCTTCTCCTGGAATTCACTGCTGAGAGTTATCAAATTTTCTATTGTATCATTTAGATGATCATCAATCAGCTCGTTTTCATATATTGGTTTGTATGGAGTAATGAAATGCTTCATTGTTTCTGTTAAGCTTTCATCATCAGTGTTTTTAACGTATAATCCTTATACTTTTAAATTGTATTTTATGGATCTGTACTCACTCATGCAGTGACGCAATAAATTGATAATATCATTTTTGCAATCATAAAAAAACTCTTTTAAATCAATCTGTTCACTTTTATTTGAGTGAACACGATATGATTTTAAAGGAAATCGCGACTCCGTTGAAATTAAAATAACGTTTTCATTTTCCTCTAGTTGAGCTGCTCTTGCATTCTTATGTTTGTCCGACATCATATGGCGTCTTTCCCTAGACGAAGGGTAACTTTCACCGCAAATTGAACAATCAATAATCCTTAGGTCCATCGGAGTATCCAATCGAGGCCGTTTTGAAGCTCCTGACGTTGAAGGACCTTGAAGATCACTTGAATTAGATCCTTTGCTCATAAGAATCTCAAAAGCATTCCTAGGTCCCAAGCATGCTTCATAATGACTATCAAACTCTATTAAGTCGATGGACTTAGAGCAAAGGTCACACACTACATTATTACGCAAATCAGAGCATCTCTCATAATGAGATTGAAACTCTGAAAAGTCAACGGACTTATCACACATGTTGCACTGAACTTTTGATGCCATTTTAAGTTTTATTTATTATACCCGATACTCAAAATGAGTATTGGGGTATATTAGATTTGTGGTAAAAGTGGATGTGTGTAACGTTCAGAAGGAATCGTTTCCGACCCCATAAAGTATATATATTCTTGATCAGCATCAATAGGCGAGTCGATTGAGCCATGTCTGTCTGTCCGTCTGTCCGTCCGTCCGTCTGTCCGTCCCCTTCAGCGCCTAATGCTCAAAGACTATAAGAGCTAGAGCAACGATGTTTTGGATCCAGACTTCTGTGATATGTCACTGCTACAAAAATATTTCAAAACTTTGCCCCGCCCACTTCCGCCCCCACAAAGGGCGAAAATCTGTGGCATCCACAATTTTAAAGATACGAGAAAACAAAAAACGCAGAATCGTAGAGAATGACCATATCTTTTAGACTGCAGAATCTGAATTGGATCGTATTACTATTATAGCCAGCATCAAGAAAACAATTTCATTTTTTCTTGCCCTGTCTCTCTCTAACACACAGGTAGCATAGGCGGCTTTGCTTAGAGTAAAA
The DNA here is from genome assembly GCF_003286085.1 of Drosophila persimilis. Taxonomy (NCBI): domain Eukaryota; kingdom Metazoa; phylum Arthropoda; class Insecta; order Diptera; family Drosophilidae; genus Drosophila; species Drosophila persimilis. Next base: position 16,964 of record NW_020825500.1, read on the forward strand.
CATTAGCGCCTAGATCTCAGAGACTATAAAAGCTAGAGCAACCAAATTTGGTATCCACACTCCTAATATATCAGACCGAGACGAGTTTGTTTCAAAATTTCGCCACACCCCCTTCCGCCCCCGCAAAGGATGCAAATCTGGGGATATTCACAAATCTCAAAGACTATTAACGCTAGAGTAACCAAATTTGGAATCCGCACTTCTCTTAGATCTCATTATAAAACGTGTATCTCAAAACCACTTTCACTATTGAAACAGGACTAAGGGTTTCCTTTTTAAATGGTATCTTTTTAGGCCCCTCCCAAACACCTTCTTAATCTTTTATATCCAAAACAACAGTACCTGTTCACAAACCTGTTTCAAACGATTCCTACTGGGTCAATCTAATAATATGAGGGAAAGGTTACAACCTCTATTCTACCTGAAATCCACTTATTCTTTTTGTGTAATCCTCACGTGGAAGAAACCTGTTTCAAACGAATCCTATGATTCTCTTGTAATAAGAGGAAGTGAAATTCAACCAATCAAAAGTAAAACAGAAAACATTTAAAATAAATAGTGGTTAAATGTGTTATATTTATTATATATGTACATATGTATATATTATTTTTAGAAAAATACATAAAATATTCTTATTTTATAAATATGTATTCGAATTATTAAAATTTCGCCTCAGCTAATTTTACCGCAGCAATTAAGTCATCATCATCTTCGTCCCGAAGTAGTTCCTGGAGTTGAGATCTTTTATCATCATCCTGATTATCTACTAAATCGAAAATGTTGTCATCATCCGGGAAAATGTATGCTGGATTATCATTATTAGACGTTGCATTCCTTGGGTCATCGTCGTCATCATCCCATTTAATGTCACTTAACCAGGTCAAGTTGCTCTCGAGATAGGTTTGAGTCTTAATCCCAAAAATCAAGGACAGGTCTACGGAGCTCGGCTGAGAGTCCAGATTTATGGTTGATTCCGGTTGGGAATCGATAAAAATGATTTCAAGGTCATCCATCGTTGTTGAAAGATTACTAGTTTATGTCCTAGCTGTTAGCTGTGAGTAGTTATTATATAGGCACTTTGCTATGGGACAGTGTTAGGTACACAAAGGAGGAATATAAATTATAGAGAAAGTAGAAAGGTTCAAGGGCATCGAAACCGTTTTTCAGGAAACACTTAAAAAATACCTCTAAACTATCACATTAGATTCATTGCAAAGGGATGACCTACCTGTTTGAGGGTTGTTTGAATCGCAACACGGGACCAATCGTAAAAACAGGTTCATTGACAGTAAGAGGGAGGAGAGAGAATATAAATGAGCGAAGGATCGATTTGAGAGGATTTTACATGGTTGAGAAACAGGATTGAGATCGAAGTTAGTTCACATTATCGCCGATAGGTGGCGCCACCAAGTAGTAAGGATACGGGACAGACGTATATTTACTCTAAGTAGCATTAATTAATTTTGATGTCTTCCTATTATAATTTTATTCTTTGTGTGCTCCTATATATATCTCCATTAATTTGTGTTCTCTTACCATTCAACCCTCTATTCGGACATCTAGATACCCAGGTTTCCAACCTATGTTTTCTATAGGATGTAAATTTCAGAAACTTCACACATTTGTTTTCCCAATTCAATGTTTATAAAATATCCTATAAGTATTTATTTAACTTGACCAGTTAATAACATAGCAGAAATTGGTTCCCAATTCAATGTTAATAAAATATCTTATAAGTATTTATTTAACATGATCACGTAATAACATAGCAATATGATGCACACTTACATTCAACATGTTGCCAAGCTGCACATGCTTAAGCAAATGTTGCTGCAACATGTTGCGAATTTGGTAATTCAGTGTAAAAAGCGACCGTCCCTTATCCTTACTACTTACGTGTATTCCTCATTAGTTCGGAGTCGTGGCCGGCTTTGGCCAGCTTCCGCTTCCTCGCAAGATTTGCGATGTCAACGCACAGTGGAACTATTGTAAATTCCATCTAAATCGGCGAGAGCTTGGGCTGGGATTCGAACAAGGTAACAAAAATTGTTCTTGTAACTAAACAAATATTTGGTTTGGCTTATGTGGGTGGGGCAGTGTCTGGGAGAATGTTATTGGAAATATGCCAGCAGTGTGAAGGATCGGATACATACATATATGTACATCTATGTATCTTGGTCTTATTCTCAGAAATTTGGGAAATTTTTCGCAGCTCCAATCACAACAAAGGGGATTCAGACCATTAATTCAATAATACCTGTATTTATTCTCAATTAAAAACAGAGAGTAAGATCCCATTTCTCATTTCGATTTGTAAATGCCGCTGCTATACTTTGGCCAATTACAAAAATTTAATAAATCTCTATTCAAACCTTTTTCTTTTTATTCGGACGTTGCTGCTAAGAAAAGTTCGTTTGATGTTCCATGGTGCAGCAGTAGCTCCGGCGAAGCCGTCATGTGCCCTCCATTATCGGGGAGGGCGATGGCGGGTTTCAAGGCGAGTCACGTTCGTCGGCCAACCCATTTACTTAGCTAAGCGACGGGGGTTGCACCTGCCTCGCAGAAGCTCCATCCCTGCAGGACAGCCTGCGGAAAACCTCCCACTACCCTTAGGTAGAGATTCGCACAACTTGTTACTCGGTCGCATGGGCAGGCGATTTCTCTGCCCTTGCCCGTCCCTTTTTCGTTCCGATTCGATTTGATGGAAATCTTCGAGCTACACGTTTCTGTTCTTATCGCTGGAATATGGAAATTTCGCCATTTATTTGATCAACTTTTGCCTTTTTTCATATCGAGGCAGCATTCTGTGAACTGGGTCTTGGGCAGGGGCGGGAGGGTGTGGAAAATAAATGGCAAAAGGTACAGCATTGGGTCGCAACTATTTCATATGCCCCACAGCACACATATATGTACATCTTTGTGCCTTCCGCCTCGTTTAGGAAAGTAATTTAGCAAAAATCATGTTTGCAAATAAAAACCGAAACAGGCGTACGAATGTGGAGCGTTTTAGGGATCTTCTGACAGAACAAAGCCCGACTGCTGTCTCTCCCCAGTTGCACCTGCGGCTCGATACAATTGGACAGCTTGGCGGATGCCATACGGGGTTTTATGCGCATCGCCATTATTATTACTTTTATTTAGCATATATCCAAACAAATGAGAGACGTTTTGGATGCAGACTTACCTGGAACAGCTGCAGCCTGGCGACATTCTCGCCCCAGGGGTCGGACAGGAATCAAACTGAAATGAGGTAGAAAACAAAGAAATGCTGTTTATATGAAGCAAATACAAATTTCGCTGATCGGTACTACAAAATGCGAGTAATTGGCATATGGAAAGGACATCCATTTAATACGAGGAGTGGGAGTGCATACGGGCCGGGGTATGTAAGCGTAAGCATGCTTACATGCAAATACTTTTCACAGCCGATTACATACAGAGCACGAATGACCGGACCCGGACCCGTACCCAGACCCAGACCCAGTCCTTGTTCAATGGCAGTATATGTACGGATCATGTGAGCGACCCGATTTATGCCGGATCACGCTCCTCATTATTATTTCACGCTTATCATTTTATTTCAATTCATTTCGGCCCAGCGCCTCCCCCAGCCCCCACCCACAGCCGGGCCCAGACCCAACCCAACCCATTACCTCGGAAAGTGCGCTTTCGTGTTTGCAGAAAGCAAAAATACAATAAATTCATAGTTGTTTCCAGGGGACTGGGTCGGTGGCTGTGGCTGTGGCCCCCCGTTCACGCACCACGAGATACTTGTGGTCGTATTCCCACAGAGGCGGCCTCGCATATTTACTCGTATATTGATAGATCCGGGAAGATGCTCGAGATGCATTCATATTCCATGGGGTCCAGTTGCGGGTCTTCCGTGCGCTCCATTACTCGTCGCTCATTCGATTATGCCGACATCGATGCTTCATACAGACCCCACCACAGGTCTCAGTCCCGGTTTCAGTTCCAGTTCGAGCCCGATTTTATGCTCACATAGGTCGTGTGGCCCTTTACACCCCTGCTACTGTTACAGCCATGGCTACGGCTCCACCCGTTCGCCATTTTCCACCCACTGTAGTACCATCGTCCCGTCGAGTGGTTGCTGCTGCTTGTTTGTCTATTTGTCAGAGCATCATCCGCCCCCGGCCCCCATCGAGGGCGTCATCATTTTTTTTCTTCCCATTTTCATGTGATGCTTTTTGCAAAACTTTTTAGTTTCCTTGTTTGATGGAAAAACAGACAGACGGACAGACAGACGGAAAAGAGATGGATAGACAGCACCAGAGCTCGCCCCGACCTCGATTCGAATTCCCCAATGGAATATGCTTGTGTGCATAAATTCTAGTCAAGCATTTGCCGAGTTCAAGTATAGTATCTACGCTCCGCTCCGGCTACCGTTCTCCGTCCGTCTGCCAGAAAAACTGCTTTCATTTTCGTAATGAGCAGCCAGAGCCATGGGCATGGGCAGGACTGTGTCGTGGGCCAGTGGCAGAGCCTGCCATCTCTTTGGAGTGCTCCGTGGTCCTCAGAGTAATTGGCAGCGCAACTTGTAAATGACAAACATGTCCATACCAAAGTGGAGGAGGAGGCTTACTAGCGGGTCTCTCTGTTCCTATGTCTGTCCACATAGAAATCCCATAAAAGGTCTACTCCGGAAACTTTTGCTCATTAATATTTTCTATTTTCCGAAGACTGGAACTGGAGCCGGAGCCGTGCGGGGCAAATCAAATGGAAAACTAAAACGTTTCCCCACGTCTTCCCCGCACTCTTCGTGTTGATTTGTTGTAAGTATTTACTCGTGTTCCGATTTATTTATGTATGCTCGATTGTATCGGAACGAGGCGAGCCGAGCAGTCGCTTTCAAAGAATCTTTAAGGCAAGGCAAGGGAATACCTTTAAACGGCTGAACGAGATGGAGGTGTCAATTGCAATGCCTCGGATATATGCGAGAAACTCAATCGAAAGAAACTCAGTCGAAACTGTAAAATATCCAACATATTTCTGTGCTTTTCCACCTCTAATTTACATAGCAAGGTTATACTGGATATCCATACTTATTAATGCAAAATATCTAGCTATAAAATCCAAAGGTCTCCTCTCCAATCTGAATTGAGAATTGCTGCTTTTAAGCAGCATTCTTAGATGGAATGAAAACAAATACCAATACTGCTAGCTACATTTCCCGTTTCCGAGAATATATGGTTCTTATTAGGCCAATTCGTCAGACAACCTTCCGGATCCTCATATTTTCTCAATCTTCACTTATGTGAGGTCCCTCCACTGAGGATCGTACGACCTGCAGTTGTATTCGTGTCTCTCTCCCGCTGCGGAAATGGAACGTCCGCGGTGATCTCCGACTGTGCGGGAAAGGGTTCAGGGCCGGGGGTGTATTTCTGCTGTGACCTGCGTCTGCTACGCTCTGAATGCAATTATCCCAAAAAGACGGAGGTTTTGGTCAAAAAATGAAGCGTCTCTAACATTCCGGGAAAAGTGAAAGCGTCGCAGCCTCTGTTTATGGCAGCCATATAAATTGCAATTTTCTAAATATATATTTTCATATTTTCGAACGGGTTGGCCTCCGGTCTGTGCCACATGCCGACAGGCAGCACAAATATTTGCCCTCGTATAGCATTCTGCTTCAGCTGCACGGACTAACCTGCCCTCCCCGATCGGACTGTCTGCCATGACAATTGATTGCGCTGCTCTGCGAGAAATGGAGAGTTGCACTTCATACGCCCATCGCCTAATAGTTCCCCAGTTGACCATTCCAACACATTCGAGTACGGTGTCTGTGTGCCGATGTCCAATCGACCAGAGAGTAAGTGCGGAGATGTGAGTCGTAAAAATTATGGAATCCAAATGCGAATCCGGGGCACTCTCGATGGCGGCGCATGGCGGCCATTCCCATGGATCAACGAACCCAAAAACAACAGATGCAGATGCAGATGCAGTGGACTCCGAAAAATTATTAGTTATGATTACTTAATTCAAATTGAAATGGAGCCTCCGTTTCGGGCTCTGCTCAGGGGCCTCGGATGCTCGTGGAACGGGTTTCTCCAAGCCGCAGGACAAAGAGAGGGAGGAGTACTGACTGGAGGGGGGCTCGGCTTGCCGCTGAGCATAAATTGCAATTTACGGTAAGCGGCTCGGCTTTGGCGAATAAATTCCCTATCGATGGCAGGAAGGAACAAGTTTTAGTAATAATTTTAAATATTTTATTCGCGTTATTACTGGTAAAAACGAGTGCCTTTCTTTCCCTGAGCAAACCAAATCGTTGAGCATTTAAAACTTATCGAAATTCAACTATTTTGCCCAATCTTCTTATGAAATCTGGATGAAATCTCCCGTACGAATATCTTTTATCTGGTACTTTCAGTTGGAATCGGATGGTACAAAATTCACCCTGCAGATCATTTAATGGAACCCAGATCGATGCAATTGAAGCTGAACCAGATTTACCTCGACATAAGTTTGGGGATCTAATCCATTTTGTGCTCATTTCCATCAGGTGAGTTAAAAAGCTCGGTGGCTCCGTCCCCGTCCCCGTCCCCGTCGGGTGCCACCACAGCCACAGTCCCACCACACCACCGCTGATTGCTCCCAGTGCCCCAAGCCGGCCCGGCTCCCTAGTTGGTCCGGCATTGCGCATGTGCCAGTTTTCGCATTGCGACGACCCCGGGAAGCATCTCGCTTTTCCGCTGACGGAAATTCTCGTACATGACGCCACTTTAAAAGTGCTCAGTGGATGCCGCGCCATATGGCGATAGATATGGCAACAGCACACCGCTCGTGCGGCAGCTGGTGTGTGCATGAGCTTGGATGTGTGGTAACAGAATGAATGCAGCGCGGTGGCCATATCATGGCTACCCAGTCGGCTTCATCGTCATCGGATTATGCTAGCCACGAGGGAGAGGGGTCGGTCGGTGTTGCAATGCAGCGCTTGGCATTCCTCGGTTGCTGCCTCACTTGGTTTTATACCAGATAAGCAGCCGCTCAGACAAATTGAATCCTGAGCTCGGCCCCGTCGGTTCTCCCATCGTCATCTCCATTCCGCCTGGCATCCCCACCAGTCATAATTTCCCCTTGGTTAAACATCCGCTCTCTTACTTAGTCCCGAATAGATTAAACTTACGCAGATATTTAAAACAGAACTGAATCAGGGTTTTGCGTTTGCCTCTTTGCGATAGTGGATCGTTTTTTCAAACATCAACAATTAATTATTATTCCTTATCGCCTCATTCCATATAACTGCTTCCATTGTCGCCTTTTATGATTTCTAATTTATGTGCTTTTTCAACTAGATTCACCTGACACGCTCCAATTTGTTGGTATTACTTCATAGAAAGTTTCACACCAAAAATCATTTATAAGCCAGGCTCAACTAACGTAGTAGCGGACGCTTTATCTCGGATTAAAGTAAATCATATGACAGATAGTGATGTCGACCAGACAGAATCAGAATCAGACATAAATACTCAGCATTCAGCAGAGAGTAGTTTTGAAAACGTCATTCAAGAGACTAGCAAGCCTCTAAACCAATTTAAACAGCAGCTACTATTAGCGCAAGGGAGATTCACAGTTCATGAGTTAGTAAGAGTTTATGAAAATACCCGACATATTATTGAATTTGATACGGTTGACAATCTGCTAATCATTTTAAAAGAATTTATTCAGCCTCACTTAACCACAGTAATACACTGCACTTTAGAAGATTTATACCTTATCCAAAATAAGCTAAAGGAAAACTTCATAAATAAATTTCTCTTCACGAGAAAGTTCCTCCAAGATGTAGTAAATTCAGAAGATAAAGCTATAATTATAGAAGAAACACATTGCAGAGCCCATAGAGGACTAGACGAAAATTACAAACAAATAACTAAGCTGTATTATTGGCCAAACCTGCACAAAAAATTAAAAGAATATATAAAAAATTGTGAGATCTGTAACAAAAACAAATATCACAGACACCCTGTAAAAATTCCAATTGGGGAAGCTCCCATTCCAGCAAAAGAAGGAGATCAATTACACTTAGACATATACTATGCCCAAAACCTAACATTCATAACTTGTATAGATACTTATTCCAAATACTTGGTGGTCAAGGAAAATCAAAGTAAATTAAACATTGAAAATAAGGTAATGGAAATTTTGCAACACTTTCCGTTAGCAACATCATTAATGACTGACAACGAACCAAGCTTTACTTCAGCACAATTTAGATCATTCATACAAAGAAGTAACTTAACTATTTATTATGCTGATCCCAGACACATCACCTCAAATGGTCAGGTAGAAAGGGTACATTCCACACTAACAGAAATAGCGCGGTGCATCAAGGATGAACTAAATCTAACAGATTATTCAGAAATAATAATAAGGGCGGCACTGAAATATAACCTGACGATACATTCAACGACCAATCAAATGCCATATGACATATTGTATAACAAAACATAATCCAATATTACTTAAGGAAGCTCAGACCAAATTGCTTAAGCTACATAACAAAGATAGAAGATAAAAAGATTATAAAATAGGAGAAGTAGTTTATGAAAAGAAATTCGGGGAAAGAAATAAACTTCAATCCCGATACAAAAAGCAGGTAGTTAAGGAAAATCGACCGAATAAAATTATAATCAACAATAGAAACAGAATTATACATAAAGATAACATCAAATATTAAATATTTTTTCCAGAAAATGTATGCGAATATACTAATACTGACTTTTGTTATATTGACGACTTCGGAAGTAATTGACTATACGCATAGTGACTATCTATTGCTCAAAGTCGACAGAGACGTTTACACTTATGAAACATACGCTGAACTTTTCCATATTACTAATTTGAGTTTTTATAGAGAGATAATTGATAAAGAATCCAAATATGTCAACAAATCAATTAATTCAGACGATGAGTGGGAAATATCAATGGACTTAAGTCTATTAAAATTAATGATTTCAGAATTAGTTCCAAAACGGAATGAAAGGGGAATAAATGAATTAGGTACCATTTGGAAATGGATAGCAGGCAGCCCTGATCATGACGACTTTTTGAAAATACAAAATAAAGTAAATGAATTAACTGAAAATAATAATAAACCATTTGTAATAAATTCCAAATTTTTCAAAGAAATTGAATTGCTATCAAATTCATTAAAAAATGTCATCTTCAATGAAGAAAGGATACTGAGAAAGCATCGTTTAAAATTAATAACTTTTGACCTACTAAATTTAGTTGATACCATAACCGTCTTAAAAGTAAACATTTTCAATACAAAAATTTTAAATAAAAACGAAATAGAGGACATTTATAAGCATGAAAAACATCCTGTTGAACTGTCTGATCTGCTGGACATTGCAACGGTTAAAATAATTCGAAATGCAGATTTAATAATCATTTACATAAAATATCCTCAAATTAAAGATATTTGCAAATTTTACCATGCAAGAGCCACTCACAAAATGATGGAATGTTAGTTATAAGTGAAAAAGTTTGTGAATGTAAGGAGAAATACTATTTAATGAATAATTTTAAAAGTGAAACTTTTAACAATTACGCACAAATAAATTTAAAGAATACCTGTTTCACCAATTTACTTAATGGCTTTAAAGCCAACTGCACTAAAAAAAGGGAAAAAAACAAAGAAATAGACATCATTCAGGATGGTGCCATATTAGTTTCAGGCAAAAATATCGTAGACAATACTACTTTGTTAGGATCGTATCTCCTTATATTCAACAACACAATTGTAATAAATAATATAACCCACATAAATGATAAGGGTAAAATTCTAAGATATATATCGCATCATAGATATAGCGATTTTGAATTAGTTGATTATATACAATCGAATGATAAGCAATTTTTATACCCGATACTCAAAATGAGTATTGGGGTATATTAGATTTGTGGTAAAAGTGGATGTGTGTAACGTCCAGAAGGAATCGTTTCCGACCCCATAAAGTATATATATTCTTGATCAGCATCAATAGCCGAGTCGATTGAGCCATGTCTGTCTGTCCGTCTGTCCGTCCGTCCGTCCGTCTTCAGCGCCTAATGCTCAAAGACTATAAGAGCTAGAGCAACGATGTTTTGGATCCAGACTTCTGTGATATGTCACTGCTACAAAAATATTTCAAAACTTTGCCCCGCCCACTTCCGCCCTCACAAAGGGCGAAAATCTGTGGCATCCACAATTTTAAAGATACAGGAAAACCAAAAACGCAGAATCGTAGAGAATGACCATATCTTTTAGACTGCAGAATCTGAATTGGATCGTATTATTATTATAGCCAGCTTCACGAAAACAATTTAATTTTTTCTCGCCCTGTCTCTCTCTAACACACACGTAGCATAGGCGGCTTTGCTTAGAGTAAAACATTAGCGCCTAGATCTCAGAGACTATAAAAGCTAGAGCAACCAAATTTGGTATCCACACTCCTAATATATCGGACCGAGACGAGTTTGTTTCAAAATTTCGCCACACCCCCTTCCGCCCCCGCAAAGGATGCAAATCTGGGGATATTCACAAATCTCAGAGACTATTAAAGCTAGAGTAACCAAATTTGGTATCCGCACTTCTGTTAGATCTCACTATAAAACATTTATCTCAAAATTTCGCCCCACCCCCTTCCGCCCACACAAAGGACGAAAATCTATTGCATCCACAATATTGCAGATTTGAGAAAACTAAAAACGCAGAATCATAGATAACGACCATATCTATCAGATTGCTGAACCTGGATCAGATCAGATAATTTTTGTAGCCAAAAGGAACAAATCAATTTGCAGTGGCTACGCAGCGCCCGACGTCACGCTCAGACTGATTTTCTGTCTCTCTCGCACTCTTTGTCGTGTCGTTTAATATTAGCGGCGTCTGCCGGAGGAGAGCCATACTGACTTAGTATCGGGTATAACCGTAGAGTTGCGGTGTCCGCAGCAACTCACAACGTTCCACCTCGTTTTCTTTTGATAATGTTAATATTTTAAATCCCCTTATAACATTAGGTAATACGGCCAACAACATTATTTTTAATCATTTTGATATTGATAATGTTATTTTACTTCGGCTATAAATTAACCAAATTTGTACTTATTAAATCAATAAGAATACCGTCAGAAGAAATAGTGGAAAGCAACATTCAAATACTGTCAGAAGAAATTAGAGCTCTAAAAAACTTCAAAATGTATCGGGACGAAACATTTAAGAATGGGGGGAGTTAACGTACCCAATTCTATTGAGCTCTTATACGAGTTGTAAACAATCTTTGGCTTTCCAAAACGAAAACAATTTCAATCTTGGGCCTCCGCCTAATTGATTTCTAAGATGTACAATCTCAAGGGCTCCCGCCGCAATCCCAATCTTTGACACTCGCCTAAATGGAAAACCAATGTTTGCGCACACTCTTCTCATAAACAATCTCACTCCCGGCTTTCTGCAGATCCTGCACTTTAGGCCTTTTACAGTTCTCTCTTTGGATGACGAAATCCAATACTCGGGATGGCGAAATCAATTGAAATGTTTATAGAAAAACTATTCCCGAAAGGGATCAACGATGCAAAGATCAGAAAGTTAAAGTCAGTAGTAAGGATAAGGGACGGTCGCTTTTTACACTGAATTACCAAATTCGCAACATGTTGCAGCAACATTTGCTTAAGCATGTGCAGCTTGGCAACATGTTGAATGTAAGTGTGCATCATATTGCTATGTTATTACGTGATCATGTTAAATAAATACTTATAAGATATTTTATTAACATTGAATTGGGAACCAATTTCTGCTATGTTATTAACTGGTCAAGTTAAATAAATACTTATAGGATATTTTATAAACATTGAATTGGGAAAACAAATGTGTGAAGTTTCTGAAATTTACATCCTATAGAAAACATAGGTTGGAAACCTGGGTATCTAGATGTCCGTATAGAGGGTTGAATGGTAAGAGAACACAAATTAATGGAGATATATATAGGAGCACACAAAGAATAAAATTATAATAGGAAGACATCAAAATTAATTAATGCTACTTAGAGTAAATATACGTCTGTCCCGTATCCTTACTACTTGGTGGCGCCACCTATCGGCGATAATGTGAACTAACTTCGATCTCAATCCTGTTTCTCAACCATGTAAAATCCTCTCAAATCGATCCTTCGCTCATTTATATTCTCTCTCCTCCCTCTTACTGTCAATGAACCTGTTTTTACGATTGGTCCCGTGTTGCGATTCAAACAACCCTCAAACAGGTAGGTCATCCCTTTGCAATGAATCTAATGTGATAGTTTAGAGGTATTTTTTAAGTGTTTCCTGAAAAACGGTTTCGATGCCCTTGAACCTTTCTACTTTCTCTATAATTTATATTCCTCCTTTCTGTACCTAACACTGTCCCATAGCAAAGTGCCTATATAATAACTACTCACAGCTAACAGCTAGGACATAAACTAGTAATCTTTCAACAACGATGGATGACCTTGAAATCATTTTTATCGATTCCCAACCGGAATCAACCATAAATCTGGACTCTCAGCCGAGCTCCGTAGACCTGTCCTTGATTTTTGGGATTAAGACTCAAACCTATCTCGAGAGCAACTTGACCTGGTTAAGTGACATTAAATGGGATGATGACGACGATGACCCAAGGAATGCAACGTCTAATAATGATAATCCAGCATACATTTTCCCGGATGATGACAACATTTTCGATTTAGTAGATAATCAGGATGATGATAAAAGATCTCAACTCCAGGAACTACTTCGGGACGAAGATGATGATGACTTAATTGCTGCGGTAAAATTAGCTGAGGCGAAATTTTAATAATACGAATACATATTTATATAATAAGAATATTTTATGTATTTTTCTAAAAATAATATATACCTATGTACATATATAATAAATATAACACATTTAACCACTATTTATTTTAAATGTTTTCTGTTTTACTTTTGATTGGTTGAATTTCACTTCCTCTTATTACAAGAGAATCATAGGATTCGTTTGAAACAGGTTTCTTCCACGTGAGGATTACACAAAAAGAATAAGTGGATTTCAGGTAGAATACTGATGCTTTTGAATGAATTTATTGAGTAATTTTCACATCATTTTATACTTAGTTGGTAAATTTATGTAAAGGTATTTATATTTAAAAACGCACAGATTATTTCATTTTTAAATAAATATTATATTTTTCGCTTTAATTCCATGTTATGCTTAAATAAAATATGCATATTGAAGTCAATTCTCAACCAAAACAGTTCAGTTCCTGGACATAAGTAACATCGATAAAATGATGATTTTGATTTTGAATAACTAAAGTTGTGGATTTTTAAGGTGTGTTTTTTCAGTTCATTGCGGGAACTAAAAGATGTTTTTAAATAACACAACTCGCAATGAAATGTCCTCATTTCGAAGTGAAAGTGAACTAACCTATCTCAGTAACTTACAGTTCTTATATAGGAAGTGAACAGCATATGAACAAAAATTCTATGCATTTTGTTCTGTTTATATAATTTTTTCATGTTGACGGTTATATAAGATCCAAGATGTAAATATAATATTTGAAACAATATATACAGCAGTGTATCCATAATTCATCCCTTATTACTCAACCACCAATCAGACTTGAGACATCTGGCCATTACAGCTTTAAAACCATTTACTTATTATCACTCAACTATCAATCTGCTCAGATCACATTTGTATAAAATTGAATTAATGAGAGTATAAAAGATCATGCAATCTTTTAAATAATTTAGTATAAAATCGTTAGTAGGTTGAATAGTTTCTATTACTATAATGGTATGTAAGAATATTTAAATCTCTATATAGAAAATGATAAGCACTTCATCAAATATATACCTAGGCTTTCCTAGAATTACTTAACGAGACAAAGCCGGCGGTTGGATACACCAAGGTTGAGGACCTGTGCATAGCATTTGAGTACAAGATCAATGGATGTAAAATCAAAAAAACATCATTTGGAAATAAAGTAGTCCTTTATTTAACTGATAAGGACAACGAACCGCTTTGGATATTTTTACCTAAAAGTTATGTGACCAAATTTTCCACAAAAACACCCTTTAAGATGTTGAAGGAGCATGGAATCTCACATCTTATATATAAAGGAAAAGAGATGAATAGATATAGCACTGCCCATTTCCAATTTATATGTAAAGAGTAAATAAAGAGTTCCCATTATATATATGTAAGAGAAGAAGAGACAACTATACATGTAAAGACAAAAATAAAGAAAAAGGTTAAGAATATACACACATATGTAAAAAAGAGATGGCTAGATATAGTACTTATCATTTCCAATACATGGATAAAGAAAAATATAAGGGAAACATAGCAAAGACGTGGATATAAAGAGTCCTGCTCTTTGAAACATTATCAGTAATAGATTCAAGAAGTCAGCTGCAAGATGCATGCCAAACAAATAAAACTTTTTTTAATGCAATTCGAGGAGATGATCTTCGAGGAGCACGTACAAATTCTTGAAAATTTGATGAGCATTTTGGAAGATCTGGAGGAAAAGGAGCTTCAGTACTCCAAGTTTGGCTTTCATTATAAGCTATGCCCCTGGAGTGATGACGATGCAACGGACGGACCTGACACATGCCTGTGTCATACCCTACCAAATAAGAAAGCAGAAGCTATAGACCTAATGTTAAAGTACTATAACTTAAATAAAAGAATGTATCCCAGCTCAAAAATTCAATAAACATCTTAAGTGTCTCTGAAATAATATTGTGTTTTATTTTAAACGAATTTTCTTAAACATTTTTATTATTAACTTATCATTATAGTTAAAATCATTTTTCTTAAATTGTTTTAAAAAACAATTTAATGTTTTTTTGCTGCTTTTAAATATTCCATATAGGATACAGTAATGACCGCATGTATTTGAAAAATAACCTTGCAGTGGTTGTTTATTAAATGTAAACTTTATGGAATTTTTCCTTAATATTTTTAAAAATTCTTTATTTTGAGGATATTGACCATATGAATCAAAAAATTCGGCTGAATATTTGTTTTCAAAGTAAAAAGCAACCCAATGAGTTCCTGAATAGCTTGAAGAATCTGTGTTTGCTATTATTAAAGCAGGATATTTCGAAATTACTTGAGGCAGCTGATCAGAGGGATAAACTCCGTTAAAAATTCTTTTTGTTTTTGAATGCTTGGAAAGCAACTTATCGATTTGTAATGTGTTCATTTTTACAATAGAACGCGAATATTTCTATGTTTATCAATATCAATCATTGAGTCATATTCACAGTATACCAGACAAGTAACTGCTTCTGTAAGAGGCTCCGAAAATCGTCTTTCAATTCGGATGGCTCCTTGTGATATTAAATTTGAGCATACAGTTGAATTGTGATGGTCTGCTGTTAGGTCAAATGCTAATATAAAACTATTTTTATCAAACTTTTCCTTTGTAATTTGTAAGCCTCGATCATAATGTTTTATTCCACTTGATCTGAATAGCATATTATATCCTCTAGAGCTTTGAGCATTTTCAGAGTTCGAGAAATCAAACTCAAGTGCCTGCGATGGTACTTGTACTCCATTAACCAATAGATTAAAGCGTTGAATTTTAAAATGTTCAAAATGGAAGGGGTTTAATGCCCGATTTCCAGAATATGATTTGTTTTTTACCATGCAAAAAACCAAAAAATTGGGAAGCTGTCCAATAACTGCATTGTCAATTGATAATGTATTATTTCCTGGATATATTGTAAATGATTTTACTTGAACTTTGCTGTATGGATAAATGGCATTTTTAGTTTGTAAAACATGATGATGAGCCAATAAAATGCTCGGATTAATAGTTATGTGGTTCATGAATAGTTGGGCCTCCAATATTTTAAGATTTGATTCAGTTTCAGATTCCATTAAATAAAATGCTGTTTTTTCAATGTTAAAAGTAATCCTCAAATCTACATTATTTATAAGCAGTTTTGGTTGATTAAATATATCTCCATGAACTTTTCCGAATAGTTCAACCTTATTACTGTTTTGAAAAATATTTTTGAGCATAATGGATCCATCGGTGTTAACGTATCTACCAGATAATAATTTACTATAATTAGGATAATAACCTTGAGTGGCTAAGTGACTTTCACTGGCATCACTGCCATAGTTTAAAATCGTTTGCAAATACGATCTATAATGATAGTTATTATCACTCTGAGAAACCAAAATATTATTTAAATATACGGACGAACTTCTAAACATTGAATGCAAAATATTATTCACTACTCCAACATCGTTTCCTTCAATGTTGGTATTATCACTTTTTCTTAGTTGCACAACAAGTCTTAAGTAAACACTTGATGACCTATCAATATCGATATGTTTCCCCATTTCCTAAGCAAACGAATTCAATTGAAGAAGCACTGTCCAACGAAGCTATGGGGTTATATGAAACTTCTTCTGTTCTCAGAATAGAGCTTTGTGTAGGATGTGGCTCAAAGAGATCCAATTCGCTTTTCATACATTCAATATGGGTGGTCATTTTGATTTAGAAAAAATGTCTCTTATAGTTAATTTCTTTGTTGATTTTTTTTTTTTTTGGTTCTCGACTGCGTATGTTTGCTTCCTTCTTTAGATGATAAATGAGATAGTTTTTTCCTAGACCTTCTCTTTTTATTATTTTTACCTGCCCCATTCTGGAATCGGGTTAACTTATTAATGGCTTTATTTGACAGGTTTTGCAAAGCAATTTTACTTTGTTCTTGGATAATAGTTCTTAAAGGTTTTCGACCAAACTCATTTATTACTGCCTTTCCAGTCTCAGTAGCTTGGTTTTTAATAGCGTTTATCCCCGAAAGGAATAGTGGTTTTATGTAATTAAAAAGACCACTAAAAAAGTTCCCAATTCCTCTACCTTATTGGATAACTCTGGGTGAAACAGATTCTATATGATTCAACCCTCCTCCACACTGATTTAAATAATATTGTTGATAAGATTTCGTCATGATGGTTATTTCTACTCTGAATAAATTTCCATCTTTACAGTATTATTTATAGCATTTCTTTTCGTTTTTTAAAGTGAAGGGTAACAAAAATTGGAATTGCTGAAGATTCAAATGGTACTTTGTACCCTTTGGAATCGGTAATTAAGATCGAAATTTCTTTTGGAGACCATATTTCAATGGGATAATATTCAATATTGTTGAATTGTATAAGTTGCTCTTTTCCATTATAATGTAATACTCGAAGACATCGAGGTCTTTTATTTCCAACACATCTTGGTTTGATAATGTCAGTGTAAACAAAAATCAAACCATTTTGAAACTGTTCAGACTCTATTGACTCATTTTCATATCGAAATGTTTCTCCATTTACTAAGCTAATAACGAATTCTGTTGTTTCTTCAGATGCGATTGAGGTATTCTCAGGCCTGCTTTTTATACATTTATTTAGATATAAGTCTGTAATTCCTACTTCCCAGTCATCGTTCATGTTTTCAGGAATATTTACAATGTTTGTAAATGCACACTTAACGTTATCATGATATACATTTAACGAATCATTACTAAGTAATGTCACGAAAAACTCTGTTACATTTACCATTTTTAGTTCTACGTTCTTTGCAGTTTATTAATTATAGGATAACCAATTAATTTTGTTCTTTCCAATTTGCACGGCCTTACTGTTTCTAACAGCCCTCATCAACTTTTCTCGTCCACTTACGTATTTCAAGTCTTGAAATGGATTTGATTCACTTTTATACCTCTTAAGTTTTACTCTTAGCTTTTGCTGTTTATCAGTAAGCTTCACTTTAGTCAATGCTGATTTTTTTGATGCTTGAGTGTCCTCAACTTTACGCTTATTAGGTTTTGAGTTGAAAGATTTTTCGGTCAGAAAATCTTCATCATCGATGTCGTTAGGTAAATCAGAGAACTCATTTGTGATAGAGAGTTCCTTTTTTGAGGACTCATTATTTTTATTGTTAAGAATGGAAGTGTTAGGTTTTACATCTAACCAAACTGACTCGTCTTGTGTTTGTATTCCAATGCTTTGAGGTGATGAAAGTCGTTTGTTCTGCGTAGTTCGTATATCCATTGTCTTATTTCTTTTTTTATTTTGATAGTAACACAATTCTTGACGTATTTTAATCCATTTATTAAAGTCGCTAGTTTTTTTATCATTTAAAATAGGCAAAAACGTTATATTTCTTAAATCGTTTTTCTGGGCATTATTTACCAATTTTTGATATGCATTCGGATGCATTAAAATAACTTTGGTTAATTGATGCTTATTTTTAAGCATTGTTCAATATTTTTCCAAAAATCCCCGAAAGCAATGAACTTATTAAAACAGGTAAAAATCCTCCTTTTTGGATGAGAACTTTTCTCTTAGAATTTATTGACCGTTTTGGACATGAAATAAGACGTAATACATTTTTATACTTTTTTAGAGCATATAGTTGCTTTTTTGATATCTTATGATTTCCTCGTAGAGTATTCAACACTATCTCCACTAATGCTTTTACTAACTCAATGTCACAATTACTTATAATTGCATTTCGAAGTTTATTATTTGCCCTTTTGAGCACATACAATAAATGTTTGTTCGCTTTCAGTCGATTTAGATTCTTTTTGTAAACCATTTTCATCTGAAAAGCAAACTGTATACTCAGAATTAAAAATATGTGTACGAAATCTAAGGAGATCATTTATTCCCTGAGTAAGATCAATAAGTAAATAACCATGTGGTTCATCTGTCACCTCCTTATATATTCTGAAGAGCTCCTGAGAATTTTCAGGATAAATTTGTCTTGCTAAGCATTGAAATTGTAGCTTATCCCTAGGATTTTTGAACGCAACGATGTATTTTGTGTTTAGTGAAATATCTCGAGTATGTGATGATTTATGAAATATATTTTGTGTAACCACTATTACGGATAAATTCCTGTGGTGTGATCCTTTTGTAAATAGCTCACAGACATTTTTATTAAATGCACCCATCATTAAGTCATCTAGTATTAAAAGAATAGGCTCATGATTTTCATTTTCAATTGTTTCGGGAACTCCTTTATAGTATTCGATGGTATTAAAATTTGGCTTAGCATGCTCCTCTCCATAACACCAAATTATTCGATTAATTGAAATGCTCAGCAAATCATTCCTTTTGTTTATTAAATTTTCTAAAAACGTTGTCTTACCAGATCCTGAAGGTCCGCAAATAAGCATTGTAAAAGGATGTATAAATTGCTTAAACATTTTTGGGCTATGTTTTATTTATTAATATTTTATAAATGTTTTCTAACATCTAAGATATTCTAATTACGCGTCTCCTGATCGCGCTTTTTGGGGCAGTTTTTTTCTAAGTGAGTATCAGAGCCGCAATAATTACAATAAACAACTTGTGTGTATCCGCTTTTGTGAGGATCCTTTTCAAACAAACGCCTAAATTAATCCATTTTAAACAACTAGTTACTACAAGTGCTGAATATAAACTGAAAATCTAAACATATGAGTCACCATTACAGTACATAGCGTAGTTAGAATTTTCCAAGATAACAAATAGCTTAAATAAATTATTTAGAGCACATCTAAGAGGAATTTTTTTGTGGATTCTACAGTTTGTAAAAAAATTTGGATAAAATGTGAGACTTTTTCCAATATCGATATCAATAATATTATTTGTTAAATACTTAGATAAAAACTTTTTTTTAATTTCACCACGTACAATAACGGTGCTAAATCTATTTAGTGGTGAAAGTATTTCACCTAAACTTAAATATGATATTTCACCATCTGACCATTCCAATCCATTTATGGTTTGACGATTAATATTTTGTTGTTTAATCATTTTATTATCCAATTCATTCAGATGATATGGTGGTTTGAAATGAAAGAAGTTTGGTGTTACTGTTCTGGTTTGCATAAACGCCAATTCCTTAATAAAAAGTTGTTTATTATTTCCAAAGACATATTGAAAATCAACTATAACGCTTGAATTCCTGTCGATTGTGTTCATGTTGGTTTGAGATTTTGTAAGAAACTGAATGAGTCGTTGATGCCTATCTCCTTTATATACAGCCCAATTTAGTAAGAGTTCTTAGTTTTACAAAAGCATTCAACCCAAATGGACACGCTTCAATCAAAAAGAATTAGGTCCACTAGAAAGAAGCAGGATCACGAAGTCATTTTCGGTCTCGAATATTATGTAGTACATAATTTAAAACTTAAATGCGGTTTTTCAACTACAAGAAAATTCACTCCAATGATATGGATGCAGCAAAGCAAAAACAATTTCGTCGGTTTAGATAAAGATGAATGGATGCAATTGGTTACATACAAGGAGTATATCCAATTGAAACTTGATCAGTATGATTTTTTGATGCCTGATACAATTATAGACCATCCATTATTACCCACAATTAAGTGTAATTTTAGATTTCGAAAATCAGATAAGCAGTATGTGTTTATAATAAATCAGTTTGGAAATAAAATTGAATTTGATAGTGAGTCCTGGAGATCGTTTTTAAGATTAGGCATTTTTTTTACCACATTTTTATGTTGGAATACGATACTTAAGCAACAAATTATATACCTCTACTATAATAATATTATTCCTAAGTGTGCAGCCTTACAAAAATTTGATGTTCAACTAGCTGATTTAGACGGTACTTATGATAGAAATGTGCAAATAGATTTAACCCGTTTATGCTTTGAAATTTCCAAAAAAATGTGTAATCAAATAAAACGCGATGTTCTTGAGTATAAGCAAACACTTTTAAATAAGCAATCATCCCAACATAACAATAGAAAATAAAAAATTATATTAAAAATGAGTAAGCAACAAGTTGTTAATGAAATACATAAGCCTGCTAGAAGAAATTTTATTCGTCGTAAATTCGTACAAAAGGGAATTAATGACACGTGGCAAATCGATTTAGTTGAAATGATACCCTTTTATAAGGAAAACAAAGGATATAGGTACTTGCTGACAGTAATTGACACGTTCTCGAAGTTTGCATATGCAGTTCCCGTTAAGTCTAAAACAGCTTTAGATGTTTTATCAGCATTGAAGAAAATATTAAAAATATCTAAACATAAACCTAAAAATATTCAATCTAATCAAGGAAAGGAGTTTTTTAATGTAGCCTTCGGAGAGTTAATGAAAAAGAATAACATTAACCATTACCATACATATACACACCTTAAAGCATCTATTTGTGAACGTTTTAATAGAACATTAAAAAATCGTATGTGGAAAATCTTTAGTATGCAGGGTAATCATACGTGGATTTATATCTTGCATGACTTACTAAAAGATTATAATAATTCATATCACCGTACTATAAAAATGAGGCCTATAGATGTAAACAAACAAAATGAAGAGTTTATTTTGAAAACAGCTTATAATATTTGTAAGGTATTTCCTAAACACAAGTTTTCCATTGGTGATCCTGTTAGAATAAGTAAATATAAAGGTATTTTTACAAAGGGCTATGATCCAAACTGGACAGCCGAAGTTTTTAAAATTTTAAAAGTAAAGTCTACTAATCCTGTAACATATGAGCTGGAGGACTATAAGGGGGAAATGATCAAAGGCTCATTTTATGATCAAGAACTCCAAAAAGTTAAAGATGAAAATGCTTTCTTAGTGGAAAAAATACTTAGAAGGAAAAAAGAACAAGTTTTTGTTAAATGGTTAGGTTTCGATGAAACACACAATTCATGGATAGATAAAAAGAGTATATTAAAATAATTAAGCACGCAAAATATTTATCAGATTTAATTTATTTTCGTGTATTTTTTACATTGAAATATAGTTTTAATTATACACAAATTAAAAATAATAATAATATAATGTTAAATTTACTTATACCATATTTTGTGTATTATTACTAGCACCTAAAATATTTTTAATTTCATAGTGATTATGAGCTAATGTTGAAATATTATCAGGTAATATAAATCTTTTGTCATCCTTATAATTTAGACTTATCTTATTTACAATTTCAGTATACATTTTATGACCTCTACTTCTAATAACTCTCTGTTGTCCATAATAAGTTTTTTTATGTTTAATGCATTCAATATAATGAGTATGAGTTAATCGTTTAACTACTGACTTTTTTACGCCTTTAACCTTTTTTACGTTATAGTCAGTGTTATCATCTTTAGCAATTAAATATGAGTATGCTTTCGCTTTTAATCCTGCAAACGACGTCATTATTTTTCCTGCATTTTCGTCTTTCATTAATCCAAGCTCTTTGTTATTAGCGAGATTGATACCGAATCTGTTTTGAGGCTAGGTAATTGGATGTATCAAAGCGATTAGGATTGAATTTAATTAAATCATAAAAATCTTCTTCTGATGATATAATAAATGAATCTGTATCCATATAGAGTATTTTTGATGATGGACATTTTACAGAATGAAAATTATAGAAATAGTCATACATTAACCATTTTGAAAGTTATAGTACACTAACTCCAATGTATATGGGCTTATCATAAAAAATTCGGGACTTAGTTGATTCAATGGCAGCCAAATTATCTCCAAAGATTTCAACACTGTGGAAATTATGTCTTGCTATGCGTTGTCTAAACCCTGCTGAGTTTTGTCTTGACTCATAATGCTTAACTAATGCAACCTCACGACGTTTTTCTACATTCTCCATTGTTTTACCGTAAACGGCATTAACCATTAATTTGTAAAAGTTTATCTCAAAGTCATTGCTAGCTAATTTTCTAAGAGATGTATTGAGGTCAATAATATAATATGCTATTCAGATCAAGTGGAATAAAACATTATGATCGAGGCTTACAAATAACAAAGGAAATGTTTGATAAAAATAGTTTTATATTAGCATTTGACCTAACAGCAGACCATCACAATTCAACTGTATGCTCAAATTTAATATCACAAGGAGCCATCCGAATTGAAGGACGATTTTCGGAGCCTCTTACAGAAGCAGTTACTTGTCTGGTATACTGTGAATATGACTCAATGATTGATATTGATAAACATAGAAATATTCGTGTACTATTGTAAAAATGAATACATTACAAATCGATAAGTTGCTTTCCAAGCATTCAAAAACAACGAGGGGGAACGTTGTGAGTTGCTGCGGACACCGCAACTCTAAGGTTATACCCGATACTAAGTCAGTATGGCTCTCCTCCGGCAGACGCCGCTAATATTTAACGACACGACAAAGAGTGCGTGCGAGAGAGACAGAAAATCAGTCTGAGCGTGACGTCGGGCGCTGCGTAGCCACTGCAAATTGATTTGTTCCTTTTGGCTAAAAAAAAATGGTCTGATCTGATCCAGATTCAGCAATCTAATAGATATGGTCATTATCTATGATTCTGCGTTTTTAGTTTTCTCAAATCTGCAATATTGTGGATGCAACAGATTTTCGTCCTTTGTGGGGGCGGATGGGGGTGGGGCGAAATTCTGAGATATACGTTTTATAGTGACATCTTAAAGGAGTGTGTGCACCAAATTTGGTTACTCTAGCCTTAATAGTCTCTGAGATTTGTGGTTGCCTCAGATTTTCGTCCTTTGCGGGGGCGGAAGGGGGTGTGGCGAAATTTGGACAGGAAACGGTCAAGGTCCGATATCACAGGAGTGTGGATACCAAATTTGGTTGCTCTGGCTTTTATAGGTTCTGAGATCCTTGAACTCATATTTTGCAATTGGCAAAACCGACCATGAAACCTGTGTGTTAGAGTGAGACAGAGCGAGAAAGAGTGAAATTGTTTTCGTGATTCTGGCTGTAATAATTATACGATCTGGTTCAGATTTTGCACTCTAGAAGATATAGTCATCTTCTACGATTCTGCGTTTTTAGTTTTCTCGTATCGTCGAAATTGTGGATGCCACAGATTTTCGCCCTTTGTGGGGGCGGAAGTGGGCGGGGCAAAGTTTTGAAATATTTTTGGAGCAGTGACATATCACAGAAGTCTGGATCCAAAACATCGTTGCTCTAGCTCTTATAGTCTTTGAGCATTAGGCGCTGAAGGGGACGGACAGACGGACAGACGGACAGACGGACGGACGGACAGACAGACAGGGCTCAATCGACTCGGCTATTGATGCTGATCAAGAATATATATACTTTATAGGGTCGGAAACGATTCCTTCTGGACGTTACACACATCCACTTTTACCACAAATCTAATATACCCCAATACTCATTTTGAGTATCGGGTATAAAAAGAATTTTTAAAGGAGTTTATCCCTCTGATCAGCTGCCTCAAGTAATTTCGAAATATCCTGCTTTAATAATAGCAAACACAGATTCTTCAAGCTATTCAGGAACTCATTGGGTTGCTTTTTACTTTGAAAACAAATATTCAGCCGAATTTTTTGATTCATATGGTCAATATCCTCAAAATAAAGAATTTTTAAAAATATTAAGGAAAAATTCCATAAAGTTTACATTTAATAAACAACCACTGCAAGGTTATTTTTCAAATACATGCGGTCATTACTGTATCCTATATGGAATATTTAAAAGCAGCAAAAAAACATTAAATTGTTTTTTAAAACAATTTAAGAAAAATGATTTTAACTATAATGATAAGTTAATAATAAAAATGTTTAAGAAAATTCGTTTAAAATAAAACACAATATTATTTCAGAGACACTTAAGATGTTTATTGAATTTTTGAGCTGGGATACATTCTTTTATTTAAGTTATAGTACTTTAACATTAGGTCTATAGCTTCTGCTTTCTTATTTGGTAGGGTATGACACAGGCATGTGTCAGGTCCGTCCGTTGCATCGTCATCACTCCAGGGGCATAGCTTATAATGAAAGCCAAACTTGGAGTACTGAAGCTCCTTTTCCTCCAGATCTTCCAAAATGCTCATCAAATTTTCAAGAATTTGTACGTGCTCCTCGAAGATCATCTCCTCGAATTGCATTAAAAAAAGTTTTATTTGTTTGGCATGCATCTTGCAGCTGACTTCTTGAATCTATTACTGATAATGTTTCAAAGAGCAGGACTCTTTATATCCACGTCTTTGCTATGTTTCCCTTATATTTTTCTTTATCCATGTATTGGAAATGATAAGTACTATATCTAGCCATCTCTTTTTTACATATGTGTGTATATTCTTAACCTTTTTCTTTATTTTTGTCTTTACATGTATAGTTGTCTCTTCTTCTCTTACATATATATAATGGGAACTCTTTATTTACTCTTTACATATAAATTGGAAATGGGCAGTGCTATATCTATTCATCTCTTTTCCTTTATATATAAGATGTGAGATTCCATGCTCCTTCAACATCTTAAAGGGTGTTTTTGTGGAAAATTTGGTCACATAACTTTTAGGTAAAAATATCCAAAGCGGTTCGTTGTCCTTATCAGTTAAATAAAGGACTACTTTATTTCCAAATGATGTTTTTTTGATTTTACATCCATTGATCTTGTACTCAAATGCTATGCACAGGTCCTCAACCTTGGTGTATCCAACCGCCGGCTTTGTCTCGTTAAGTAATTCTAGGAAAGCCTAGGTATATATTTGATGAAGTGCTTATCATTTTCTATATAGAGATTTAAATATTCTTACATACCATTATAGTAATAGAAACTATTCAACCTACTAACGATTTTATACTAAATTATTTAAAAGATTGCATGATCTTTTATACTCTCATTAATTCAATTTTATACAAATGTGATCTGAGCAGATTGATAGTTGAGTGATAATAAGTAAATGGTTTTAAAGCTGTAATGGCCAGATGTCTCAAGTCTGATTGGTGGTTGAGTAATAAGGGATGAATTATGGATACACTGCTGTATATATTGTTTCAAATATTATATTTACATTTTGGATCTTATATAACCGTCAACATGAAAAAATTATATAAACAGAACAAAATGCATAGAATTTTTGTTCATATGCTGTTCACTTCCTATATAAGAACTGTAAGTTACTGAGATAGGTTAGTTCACTTTCACTTCGAAATGAGGACATTTCATTGCGAGTTGTGTTATTTAAAAACATCTTTTAGTTCCCGCAATGAACTGAAAAAACACACCTTAAAAATCCACAACTTTAGTTATTCAAAATCAAAATCATCATTTTATCGATGTTACTTATGTCCAGGAACTGAACTGTTTTGGTTGAGAATTGACTTCAATATGCATATTTTATTTAAGCATAACATGGAATTAAAGCGAAAAATATAATATTTATTTAAAAATGAAATAATCTGTGCGTTTTTAAATATAAATACCTTTACATAAATTTACCAACTAAGTATAAAATGATGTGAAAATTACTCAATAAATTCATTCAAAAGCATCAGTATTCTACCTGAAATCCACTTATTCTTTTTGTGTAATCCTCACGTGGAAGAAACCTGTTTCAAACGAATCCTATGATTCTCTTGTAATAAGAGGAAGTGAAATTCAACCAATCAAAAGTAAAACAGAAAACATTTAAAATAAATAGTGGTTAAATGTGTTATATTTATTATATATGTACATAGGTATATATTATTTTTAGAAAAATACATAAAATATTCTTATTATATAAATATGTATTCGTATTATTAAAATTTCGCCTCAGCTAATTTTACCGCAGCAATTAAGTCATCATCATCTTCGTCCCGAAGTAGTTCCTGGAGTTGAGATCTTTTATCATCATCCTGATTATCTACTAAATCGAAAATGTTGTCATCATCCGGGAAAATGTATGCTGGATTATCATTATTAGACGTTGCATTCCTTGGGTCATCGTCGTCATCATCCCATTTAATGTCACTTAACCAGGTCAAGTTGCTCTCGAGATAGGTTTGAGTCTTAATCCCAAAAATCAAGGACAGGTCTACGGAGCTCGGCTGAGAGTCCAGATTTATGGTTGATTCCGGTTGGGAATCGATAAAAATGATTTCAAGGTCATCCATCGTTGTTGAAAGATTACTAGTTTATGTCCTAGCTGTTAGCTGTGAGTAGTTATTATATAGGCACTTTGCTATGGGACAGTGTTAGGTACAGAAAGGAGGAATATAAATTATAGAGAAAGTAGAAAGGTTCAAGGGCATCGAAACCGTTTTTCAGGAAACACTTAAAAAATACCTCTAAACTATCACATTAGATTCATTGCAAAGGGATGACCTACCTGTTTGAGGGTTGTTTGAATCGCAACACGGGACCAATCGTAAAAACAGGTTCATTGACAGTAAGAGGGAGGAGAGAGAATATAAATGAGCGAAGGATCGATTTGAGAGGATTTTACATGGTTGAGAAACAGGATTGAGATCGAAGTTAGTTCACATTATCGCCGATAGGTGGCGCCACCAAGTAGTAAGGATACGGGACAGACGTATATTTACTCTAAGTAGCATTAATTAATTTTGATGTCTTCCTATTATAATTTTATTCTTTGTGTGCTCCTATATATATCTCCATTAATTTGTGTTCTCTTACCATTCAACCCTCTATACGGACATCTAGATACCCAGGTTTCCAACCTATGTTTTCTATAGGATGTAAATTTCAGAAACTTCACACATTTGTTTTCCCAATTCAATGTTTATAAAATATCCTATAAGTATTTATTTAACTTGACCAGTTAATAACATAGCAGAAATTGGTTCCCAATTCAATGTTAATAAAATATCTTATAAGTATTTATTTAACATGATCACGTAATAACATAGCAATATGATGCACACTTACATTCAACATGTTGCCAAGCTGCACATGCTTAAGCAAATGTTGCTGCAACATGTTGCGAATTTGGTAATTCAGTGTAAAAAGCGACCGTCCCTTATCCTTACTACTGACTTTAACTTTCTGATCTTTGCATCGTTGATCCCTTTCGGGAATAGTTTTTCTATAAACATTTCAGTTGATTTCGCCATCCCGAGTATTGGATTTCGTCATCCAAAGAGAGAACTGTAAAAGGCCTAAAGTGCAGGATCTGCAGAAAGCCGGGAGTGAGATTGTTTATGAGAAGAGTGTGCGCAAACATTGGTTTTCCATTTAGGCGAGTGTCAAAGATTGGGATTGCGGCGGGAGCCCTTGAGATTGTACATCTTAGAAATCAATTAGGCGGAGGCCCAAGATTGAAATTGTTTTCGTTTTGGAAAGCCAAAGATTGTTTACAACTCGTATAAGAGCTCAATAGAATTGGGTACGTTAACTCCCCCCATTCTTAAATGTTTCGTCCCGATACATTTTGAAGTTTTTTAGAGCTCTAATTTCTTCTGACAGTATTTGAATGTTGCTTTCCACTATTTCTTCTGACGGTATTCTTATTGATTTAATAAGTACAAATTTGTTTAATTTATAGCCGAAGTAAAATAACATTATCAATATCAAAATGATTAAAAATAATGTTGTTAATGGTAAGGCCGTATTACCTAATGTTATAAGGGGATTTAAAATATTAACATTATCAAAAGAAAATTGCTTATCATTCGATTGTATATAATCAACTAATTCAAAATCGCTATATCTATGATGCGATATATATCTTAGAATTTTACCCTTATCATTTATGTGGGTTATATTATTTATTACAATTGTGTTGTTGAATATAAGGAGATACGATCCTAACAAAGTAGTATTGTCTACGATATTTTTGCCTGAAACTAATATGGCACCATCCTGAATGATGTCTATTTCTTTGTTTTTTTCCCTTTTTTAAGTGCAGTTGGCTTTAAAGCCATTAAGTAAATTGGTGAAACAGGTATTCTTTAAATTTATTTGTGCGTAATTGTTAAAAGTTTCACTTTTAAAATTATTTATTAAATAGTATTTCTCCTTACATTCACAAACTTTTTCACTTATAACTAACATTCCATCATTTTGCGAGATGGCTCTTGCATGGTAAAACTTGCAAATATCTTTAATTTGAGGATATTTTATGTAAATGATTATTAAATCTGCATTTCGAATTATTTTAATAATTGAAATACATACAGATCACCAACCTTTGTCCTTTGCAATGTCGCAAAAAAATCAAAATATTGAAATGAAACGTTGGTATTACTTCATAGAAAGTTTCACACCAAAAATCATTTATAAGCCAGGCTCAACTAACGTAGTAGCGGACGCTTTATCTCGGATTAAAGTAAATCATATGACAGATAGTGATGTCGACCAGACAGAATCAGAATCAGACATAAATACTCAGCATTCAGCAGAGAGTAGTTTTGAAAACGTCATTCAAGAGACTAGCAAGCCTCTAAACCAATTTAAACAGCAGCTACTATTAGCGCAAGGGAGATTCACAGTTCATGAGTTAGTAAGAGTTTATGAAAATACCCGACATATTATTGAATTTGATACGGTTGACAATCTGCTAATCATTTTAAAAGAATTTATTCAGCCTCACTTAACCACAGTAATACACTGCACTTTAGAAGATTTATACCTTATCCAAAATAAGCTAAAGGAAAACTTCATAAATAAATTTCTCTTCACGAGAAAGTTCCTCCAAGATGTAGTAAATTCAGAAGATAAAGCTATAATTATAGAAGAAACACATTGCAGAGCCCATAGAGGACTAGACGAAAATTACAAACAAATAACTAAGCTGTATTATTGGCCAAACCTGCACAAAAAATTAAAAGAATATATAAAAAATTGTGAGATCTGTAACAAAAACAAATATCACAGACACCCTGTAAAAATTCCAATTGGGGAAGCTCCCATTCCAGCAAAAGAAGGAGATCAATTACACTTAGACATATACTATGCCCAAAACCTAACATTCATAACTTGTATAGATTCTTATTCCAAATACTTGGTGGTCAAGGAAAATCAAAGTAAATTAAACATTGAAAATAAGGTAATGGAAATTTTGCAACACTTTCCGTTAGCAACATCATTAATGACTGACAACGAACCAAGCTTTACTTCAGCACAATTTAGATCATTCATACAAAGAAGTAACTTAACTATTTATTATGCTGATCCCAGACACAGCACCTCAAATGGTCAGGTAGAAAGGGTACATTCCACACTAACAGAAATAGCGCGGTGCATCAAGGATGAACTAAATCTAACAGATTATTCAGAAATAATAATAAGGGCGGCACTGAAATATAACCTGACGATACATTCAACGACCAATCAAATGCCATATGACATATTGTATAACAAAACATAATCCAATATTACTTAAGGAAGCTCAGACCAAATTGCTTAAGCTACATAACAAAGATAGAAGAGAAAAAGATTATAAAATAGGAGAAGTAGTTTATGAAAAGAAATTCGGGGAAAGAAATAAACTTCAATCCCGATACAAAAAGCAGGTAGTTAAGGAAAATCGACCGAATAAAATTATAATCAACAATAGAAACAGAACGAGGGGGAACGTTGTGAGTTGCTGCGGACACCGCAACTCTACAGTTATACCCGATACTAAGTCAGTATGGCTTCAGTACGACAAAGAGTGCGTGCGAGAGAGACAGAAAATCAGTCTGAAAGTGACGTCGGGCGCTGAGTAGCCACTGCAAATTGATTTGTTTCCTTTCGCTATAAAAATGATCTGATCTGATCCAGATTCAGCAATCTGATAGATATGGTCGTTATCTATGATTCTGCTTTTTTAGTTTTCTCAAATCTGCAATATTGTGGATGCCACAGATTTTCGCCCTTTGTGGGGGCGGAAGTGGGCGGGGCAAAGTTTTGAAATATTTTTGGAGCAGTGACATATCACAGAAGTCTGGATCCAAAACATCGTTGCTCTAGCTCTTTTAGTCTTTGAGCATTAGGCGCTGAAGGGGACGGACAGACGGACAGATGGACGGACGGACAGACAGACAGGGCTCAATCGACTCGGCTATTGATGCTGATCAAGAATATATATACTTTATAGGGTCGGAAACGATTCCTTCTGGACGTTACACACATCCACTTTTACCACAAATCTAATATACCCCAATACTCATTTTGAGTATCGGGTATAATTATACATAAAGATAACATCAAATATTAAATATTTTTTCCAGAAAATGTATGCGAATATACTAATACTGACTTTTGTTATATTGACGACTTCGGAAGTAATTGACTATACGCATAGTGACTATCTATTGCTCAAAGACGACAGAGACGTTTACACTTATGAAACATACGCTGAACTTTTCCATATTACTAATTTGAGTTTTTATAGAGAGATAATTGATAAAGAATCCAAATATGTCAACAAATCAATTAATTCAGACGATGAGTGGGAAATATCAATGGACTTAAGTCTATTAAAATTAATGATTTCAGAATTAGTTCCAAAACGGAATGAAAGGGGAATAAATGAATTAGGTACCATTTGGAAATGGATAGCAGGCAGCCCTGATCATGACGACTTTTTGAAAATACAAAATAAAGTAAATGAATTAACTGAAAATAATAATAAACCATTTGTAATAAATTCCAAATTTTTCAAAGAAATTGAATTGCTATCAAATTCATTAAAAAATGTCATCTTCAATGAAGAAAGGATACTGAGAAAGCATCGTTTAAAATTAATAACTTTTGACCTACTAAATTTAGTTGATACCATAACCGTCTTAAAAGTAAACATTTTCAATACAAAAATTTTAAATAAAAACGAAATAGAGGACATTTATAAGCATGAAAAACATCCTGTTGAACTGTCTGATCTGCTGGACATTGCAACGGTTAAAATAATTCGAAATGCAGATTTAATAATCATTTACATAAAATATCCTCAAATTAAAGATATTTGCAAATTTTACCATGCAAGAGCCACTCACAAAATGATGGAATGTTAGTTATAAGTGAAAAAGTTTGTGAATGTAAGGAGAAATACTATTTAATGAATAATTTTAAAAGTGAAACTTTTAACAATTACGCACAAATAAATTTAAAGAATACCTGTTTCACCAATTTACTTAATGGCTTTAAAGCCAACTGCACTAAAAAAAGGGAAAAAAACAAAGAAATAGACATCATTCAGGATGGTGCCATATTAGTTTCAGGCAAAAATATCGTAGACAATACTACTTTGTTAGGATCGTATCTCCTTATATTCAACAACACAATTGTAATAAATAATATAACCCACATAAATGATAAGGGTAAAATTCTAAGATATATATCGCATCATAGATATAGCGATTTTGAATTAGTTGATTATATACAATCGAATGATAAGCAATTTTTATACCCGATACTCAAAATGAGTATTGGGGTATATTAGATTTGTGGTAAAAGTGGATGTGTGTAACGTCCAGAAGGAATCGTTTCCGACCCCATAAAGTATATATATTCTTGATCAGCATCAATAGCCGAGTCGATTGAGCCATGTCTGTCTGTCCGTCTGTCCGTCCGTCCGTCCGTCTTCAGCGCCTAATGCTCAAAGACTATAAGAGCTAGAGCAACGATGTTTTGGATCCAGACTTCTGTGATATGTCACTGCTACAAAAATATTTCAAAACTTTGCCCCGCCCACTTCCGCCCCCACAAAGGGCGAAAATCTGTGGCATCCACAATTTCGACGATACGAGAAAACTAAAAACGCAGAATCGTAGAAAATGACCATATCTTTTAGACTGCAGAATCTGAACTGGATCGTATTATTATTATAGCCAGCATCAAGAAAACAATTTCATTTTTTCTCGCCCTGTCTCTCTCTAACACACACGTAGCATAGGCTGCTTTGCTTAGAGTAAAACATTAGCGCCTAGATCTCAGAGACTATAAAAGCTAGAGCAACCAAATTTGGTATCCACACTCCTAATATATCGGACCGAGACGAGTTTGTTTCAAAATTTCGCCACACCCCCTTCCGCCCCCGCAAAGGATGCAAATCTGGGGATATTCACAAATCTCAGAGACTATTAAAGCTAGAGTAACCAAATTTGGTATCCGCACTTCTGTTAGATCTCACTATAAAACATTTATCTCAAAATTTCGCCCCACCCCCTTCCGCCCACACAAAGGACGAAAATCTATTGCATCCACAATACTGCAGATTTGAGAAAACTAAAAACGCAGAATCATAGATAACGACCATATCTATCAGATTGCTGAACCTGGATCAGATCAGATAATTTTTGTAGCCAAAAGGAACAAATCAATTTGCAGTGGCTACGCAGCGCCCGACGTCACGCTCAGACTGATTTTCTGTCTCTCTCGCACTCTTTGTCGTGTCGTTTAATATTAGCGGCGTCTGCCGGAGGAGAGCCATACTGACTTAGTATCGGGTATAACCGTAGAGTTGCGGTGTCCGCAGCAACTCACAACGTTCCACCTCGTTTTCTTTTGATAATGTTAATATTTTAAATCCCCTTATAACATTAGGTAATACGGCCAACAACATTATTTTTAATCATTTTGATATTGATAATGTTATTTTACTTCGGCTATAAATTAACCAAATTTGTACTTATTAAATCAATAAGAATACCGTCCGAAGAAATAGTGGAAAGCAACATTCAAATACTGTCAGAAGAAATTAGAGCTCTAAAAAACTTCAAAATGTATCGGGACGAAACATTTAAGAATGGGGGGAGTTAACGTACCCAATTCTATTGAGCTCTTATACGAGTTGTAAACAATCTTTGGCTTTCCAAAACAAAAAAAATTTCAATCTTGGGCCTCCGCCTAATTGATTTCTAAGATGTACAATCTCAAGGGCTCCCGCCGCAATCCTAAATGGAAAACCAATGTTTGCGCACACTCTTCTCATAAACAATCTCACTCCCGGCTTTCTGCAGATCCTGCACTTTAGGCCTTTTACAGTTCTCTCTTTGGATGACGAAATCCAATACTCGGGATGGCGAAATCAATTGAAATGTTTATAGAAAAACTATTCCCGAAAGGGATCAACGATGCAAAGATCAGAAAGTTAAAGTCGAGCTAAAAAATTAAGATCGCGCAAACCCTTTGTCCGGAATCCTTTGTGACCCTCTACTTAAAATCTATATCTGTGAAGTTAGAAGTAAAATAAAAACTTTTTAAAAACGCAATCCGCTACCGCAGTTATTTAATTTGCACGCATGTATTGACAGGCATATGAGTATGTAGACGTATGTATGAGTGAGAGACGTAACGAAGCGACGTAATCTTATCTCCCTTTTGTTCTCTATTTCGTTCGGTCTCTATCTTTGTGTCTCGAACTTTGTGAATAACTGTTTCTCACAACACATGTGGCTTGTGGCACCACTATCCAAACACCACATACTCTTTTTCAAATTATCTGCGTCCAACGCATTTAATAGACTGCACTGCTTGTTCTCCACTCTCGCTGCCCTTTCCACATTTACTCTCTCCTTCTTACACTGAGCCTTCATATGCCCGCGCTCACCACACTTGAAACATATCATTGTATTGTTTCTCTTCTTTTGCGCTTTGTGCGCGGCCGGCTTATGTACTGCGGTATATGCCTTTGCGTATTCCTTTTGATCTTCTGTGTTTCCCTTTCGTTCGCCTTCTTCCTTCAGTTTTACGCATAGAACATCGAAAGTCGGCAGACTGTCGCGCGTCTCTATGGCGACAACGAAATTTTCGAATTGTTCTGGAAGGCTTGACAACAAAACAATTGAGCGCAGTTCATCAATTAGCTCGATTCCTACTGACCCAAGGCCATTAAGAATATCCACGAACTCATTAATGTAGCTTGAAATGCTTTGCCTTTGGTCCATGCACTTGCTTAGCAATTTCTTGTACAGTTGAACCTTTCGTACAGGTCCACTTGGTTGATGAACACTCTTTAATTTGTTCCATGCTTCGGAAGACTTACTACACTTTTTAATGTATCCCAACTGTGAAGTTTTCACACTCAATGTGATCATGGCCAGCGCCTTTTCATCCTTGACCTGCCAATTCACACCTTCGGGAACATTCGTTGGTAGCAGGTCACCAGATGCCACACTCCACAATTCAGCGTGCACCAACACAGACCGCATTTGAATACACCAGGAGTCAGGTGGGGGGTGTATGAACCGTCGCGGGAGTGTTAATGTGGTTTTAAAAAGTCCCCGAGAATCGAGGTGTTTTTAGCATAGGCCAGCAGTTCCTGAGGCGTCCTTTTGGAGGCATCTTCCAGTGATGCCAACACTGGGGCGCCCAGGTATCTCCTCCTTGCCCTTGAGAGAGCCGGACAGTTGCAGATGAGATGTTCCAGGGTTTCGATAGCCCCAGGTTCCTCACATTTCCTGCAGCTGCATGTGCAGCAGCCAGACAGTGACCTGTTAGTATTCCCACCATCAGTCTGCAGTCCTTTCGTGGTAGGTGCAGTAGGTAGTGGCTAAGTTTCTCGTTGCGCTCCTTGCACATTATCTTCGAGGTTCTGCAGGTGGTGGTACTCCTCCACCTGCTATCAGTCTGTGCTCTAGCCTGCTTCTCTAGATCGCCTTGCCGCGTTCTGAGGGAGACAGGCACGTTCTCGGTTCTCCTATTCTCCAGCCCGACGCCTTCCTTAGCTAGTACGTCCGCCGCTTCGTTTCCTTCGATGCCCTGGTGGCTGGGAACCCAATAGATCCGCACTGTCTTTGTCGTGCTTAGGATGTCTAATGCCTCCCTGCTCGCCAAGACACTTCTGGAACTGACCACGGACGACTGCATGGATCTTATCGCCGCTTGGCTGTCGACGAATAGGTTGACCGCATCGTGTGCTCGTTCTGTGAGGAGAGCGACCTCCGCTGCTTTCCCGATGGCAAAAACTTCTGCCTGGAATATGCTGCATTGGTCCGGTAGCTTATACGACAGCCTTATCTCAGGGTCTGTGTAGTATAGGCCCGCTCCTACTCCTCCGTCCATCTTGGAGCCGTCTGTGTATATATTGAGGTGCTCAGTTTGGTCCCTTCCAATCTTCCAGTCTTCAGGTCCCAGAGATGTGGTTGTTTTGACATCAAGGCAAGTTTTGGGGGTCATGTAGTCAGTTGATCTGGTCATTTCCCTGCCGATTGAACTATGCCCGTATCCTTGTGACGATAGATTTCCTGATGCTATGAGGCGTTGTGCTGCCTTTCCCGCAATCAGGCGAGCGTGAATGTCCAGGGGGTCGATTCCGAGTATGGTTTCGAGTGCTTTTGTTGGGGTTGACCTCAGCGCCCCTGTAATACAGAGCAGAGCCTGTCGCTGAGTCTTCTCCATATGGCTTCTCCATAAGCTTATGGTATGTCTTCTTTCCAGTAGCCTGCCACCACACTAAGGCTCCATACAGCAGAGTTGGTCGCACCACCGAGATGTAGATCTAGTGCATTAGAGCAGGTGACAGGCCCCATGTGCTGCTGAGCATCTTCTTGGATGCATAAAGCGCAATGGTAGCCTTCTTCACCCTTTCCACTACATTGGGCCTCCATGCCAGCTTGCTGTCCAGTACTGTGCCTAGGTATTTCACCTGTGATTTTGGGGTCAGCCTAGTTTGGTCAATTTTCGGGGGGGTCCATATCGGTACCTTGTACCTCTTGGTAAAGAGGATGAGGTCCGTCTTGTCCGCGTTGACACTGAGTCCTACCTCTTCCGCCCACTCACGTATCTCCCTGAGTGTACGTTCCATTAAGGAGCTGAGGGTCGATGGACATACACCCGTAATAAGTATGCTTATGTCATCTGCATAAGCTGTTATCTTTGGGGCCTTCCTTTCAAATCTCTTGATGAGGTCGTCGACCACCAGATTCCACAGTAGTGGCGACAGGACTCCACCCTGAGGTGTGCCTCTGTGTGCCCCCTTTACCATGGAAGCAGTGCCCCACTCCGATTGCACCCGTCTGCAACTTAGGAGGTTTTTGATCCAGACGTTGATTGCAGGGTGTATGTTATTCGCTTCTAGGCGACTTGTTATTGCGGTTGTGGCCACGTTGTTGAATGCTCCTGAGATGTCCACAAATGCTCCCAAAGCATACTTTTTGTTGTGAAGGGCGCTCTCGATGGTGGCTACTAGCGAGTGTAGTGCCATCTCCACTGATTTCCCTTTAGTGTAGGCGTGTTGGTTTGTTGACATCAGTCCCTCTACCTCATTCCTGATGTGCAAATCCAACAGCTTTTCTAGTGTTTTTAGTATAAAGGAGGTAAGGCTTATCGGTCTGTAGTCCTTGGGACTCACGTGGCTGCACTTTCCTGCCTTAGGGAGGAAGACAACTCTCGAGGTTCTCCATTGGATGGGGATATAGCCCGTACTTAGGCATGCTGAGTATATTGCGAGGAGCCATGGGGTAATAACCTCTTTGGTCAACTGCATCATGGCTGGGAATATCCCGTCCAGTCCTGGTGCTTTTATGCCCGCGAAGGAGTCTATGGCCCAGTGTATTCTCTTAGTGGTTAACAGACCTATTGGAGGGTGCTGTTCCTCGGTTGCTAGGTCCTGATGCTCCTTGGCGTCAGTGACCTCGGTGCATCCAGGGAAGTGCGCCTCCATTAGTGCTGTTAGGGCTTCTTTGCTGCCCTCTGTCCACTGTCCGTTGTCTAGTTTTAGTTGGCTCTGTACTGTGGGCTGCTTTGAAAGCAGCTTCCGAGGCCTGGCGGTTTCGGGCACTTTCTCGATGTTGGAGCAGAAGTTTCTCCACGAGTTCCTTTGTGCCTTACGTATTTCCTTCTTGTAGCTCCTAAGTAGGATTTTATATTCCTCATTGACAATCTCCTCGTTCGCTTGTTTGGCGATCTTGAAGAATTCCTTGAGGTTGTTCCTTTGGAGAGAGAGATCTCGGTTCCACCAGAGTGGCTTGGACCTCCTCTTCGTTCTCGAGGGTTTGCACGATGCATGGTAGGCGTTCAGTAGCTCGTTGGATAGGGTCTTTAGGGACTTCTCTATATCCTCCGCGGATTTCACTGAGCCCGGATTCGCGAGCTTCGAAGTAACTGTCTTTTTAAACTTTGCCCAGTTTGTGTTCCGGGGGTTTCTATAGACTGTTGTCTTCGAAGGGTGTTTGAATTCGCACTTGAACTGAATGTACTTATGGTCTGAGAAGGATGGTCTATCGAGGACCCTCCAGCTAGATACCGTAGTACTGTTTCCCATTGCAAGTGTTAGGTCTAGCACGTTAGATGAGGTCGGACCTACGAAGGTGTGCTCCTCCCCAACGTTTGCTATATATAGATTAGTTGCTAGTATAAAGTCTAAGAGTGACTCACCTCTGTCATTGATGTCGGTGCTTCCCCACACATTATGGTGGGCGTTGGCGTCCGTTCCGATGACGAGTTGATAGTTTTTGGTGCCGGCTTCTGTCACCAGGCTCCTGAGTTCGTCGGGTGGTGCGGGTCTATCGTGAGCCATGTAGCAGGAAGCCACCAGAAGGCGCTTTTCCTCACTTTCCAGCATCACAACCGTCAGGTCATCCGTGCTGTAATGAGACATAAGGTAAGCATGGATTCCCTTTCGTACGAGTACGACGGTTCTGCTCTTGCTTACCGATGTTGAGTAGAACAGGTTATGATTTGAGGACTTTAGTCCGGCCACTGAATAGTCCAGGGCTCCTGGACTAGAGCTATGTCGGCGAGCCCTTGCTCCATGGCGATGAGGAGATCCGCCGACGCTACCTTGCTTTTATGCAAGTTGAGCTGCAGCACACTCAGCATGGGTGGCTGGCTCGCTTGCACCTGACGGGTTGACTACCAGCGTCAGGTCACCGTCTTCCTCTTCTTCATCTTCAAGCGCAAGACCCTGGGCGGCCTCCACGATGGACTCGAGACCTAGGTCCTTTTCCACCTCGCCTGCCTGCAGGGTATGCGCGTCCTTGTCCTCAGGGTGGCGCTTTTTGAGGCGCAGGTAGACGCTACCCATGCCCCACGCCATCTTCCCGAACTTGGGGTATAGCAGATCCTCTGCTTCCTTGTTTATTTGGAGGATCACACACTGGCCCCCCTCGTTGGGTAGTGGGCTGCCAATGTGTAGGATCCTCCAATCGGCCGTTGGCACGTCCGCGTTTTGCCGCTGAAGGAGCTTCAGCGCTCGGTCCCCCTGGATTGTGATGGGGAAGAGTACCTTCGCCTTAGGCTTGGACGGGATAAGCTCCCGGTCCACAACCTCCAGCTTGGCCCCCTCCCACATCGCCTCCAGTTGGCAGACCGTACGCGTCAGCCACCTTAGGGTTGGGTCATCATTGCACTTCAGGATCTTAACCCCATTTAGCCACCCAGCACCATCGAACGTGGGCATTGGGGCCGCGGGGTCTTCCTCCATCTGTGCAAAGAGTGCGTCGACAAGACGCGCGTGCTCCAGCTTCCACTGTGCCGCTGACATCTTGCCGTTTTCTTCGCTGTGGTCAATGAGTGCCACGATCAGGTGTCGTTTGGTCACCTCGCTGACCTTCGCTTTCGGCTTCGTTGGCTTCTTGGCCGCTTTCGGTGGAGGGGCCCTCCTGGGCCCGCGTTGCCGCTTGCTCGCTGGAGTGTCCTTAATGGCACTCTCAGTCGAGCGTTGCCTCTTGGTGGCCATCATCTCCTCCACCATATTGGCATATTCGCCATTCGACGCCCTCATCTGTGGCATCTGGGCATAGTGTAGCCGACCATCCTCTACTCTCTGCTCGGCCCAGGCTAGCTTGACCTTCTCCTTCTGGGAGATGTCTGCTTTGCCTTGCAGCCGGCTTTTTATGTTGAGGGCCGCTTTGTATTGCGCTTTGGCCTTCCTCCCCTCCTTGGAACGCTTCGGCCCTTCCCTACGCAGGGAGCTGGTGAATGGTTCCGGCGAGCGGAGAAGGCTCTCTTCGTCCGTCCTGCTTAGAGAGAGCACGCTCTCCAGATCCGTGTCTGTATCGACTACGGCATCTGTGCGGCTCAACTTGCAGGCCACGGAGTGAGTTGTTTTTGTTGTTGTTATTGTGGCAGTAGCTTTACAACTGACCTGGCCTGCTCCCGCCAAGTCTGAGGTGTGACCGCTGGCGACACGCAGAGAGGACTGCTCCTCCCCGTGCCCGCCGGTGGTAGCAGTCACGCTTTCCACCGACGTTTGGGTTGACATCCCAACCCGTGCTTGCTCCTTCTTCGACTCCATAGTTGGCCCGAGGGTCCATACTGGTTAATATTTTTCGGGGGTACCACCCCCTAGCGTTTTAGGCCTGACCGCCAGGCACCTCTAGCCATGGCCCTGGTTCGGTTCCCCCGACTTTGAATCGGGAAGACGCCGGACCATAGCCTTAGCTAGACACTGCATTACCCCGGACAGAGCAAGCGACAGTGCATTACCCTTGTCCGGGGTAATGCAGTGTCCATTGCCCAGCCGGCACCCTCGTGGAGGGTTCAGCTAGAGGATTTTCGCCGCCGATGTTAATAGTTCGTAACTAAAACAATCACTTTACTTTTAATTTACAAAATCCGAACCTTGGCCCATAACCTGTTGGACAGAATTTCGCTGCCGTTGCAAGGGAAGTTCTTGTACCGAAAAGTAAAAACGCAACCATTCATATGTAAGGTTTATTTGTGACTAAAAAATGCTCTGCTCGCAGTCAGATAGAGACCGAACGAAATAGAGAACAAAAGGGAGATAAGAGAACGTCGCTTCGTTACGTCTCTCACTCATGCATACGTCTACATACTCATATGCCTGGTTTGCGCGATCTTAATTTTTTAGCTCGACTTTGCGGTGTCGCTTCTGGATCAAGACTGACTTTAACTTTCTGATCTTTGCATCGTTGATCCCTTTCGGGAATAGTTTTTCTATAAACATTTCAATTGATTTCGCCATCCCGAGTATTGGATTTCGTCATCCAAAGAGAGAACTGTAAAAGGCCTAAAGTGCAGGATCTGCAGAAAGCCGGTTTTCCATTTAGGCGAGTGTCAAAGATTGGGATTGCGGCGGGAGCCCTTGAGATTGTACATCTTAGAAATAAATTAGGCGGAGGCCCAAGATTGAAATTGTTTTCGTTTTGGAAAGCCAAAGATTGTTTACAACTCGTATAAGAGCTCAATAGAATTGGGTACGTTAACTCCCCCCATTCTTAAATGTTTCGTCCCGATACATTTTGAAGTTTTTTAGAGCTCTAATTTCTTCTGACAGTATTTGAATGTTGCTTTCCACTATTTCTTCTGACGGTATTCTTATTGATTTAATAAGTACAAATTTGGTTAATTTATAGCCGAAGTGAAATAACATTATCAATATCAAAATGATTAAAAATAATGTTGTTAATGGTAAGGCCGTATTACCTAATGTTATAAGGGGATTTAAAATATTAACATTATCAAAAGAAAATTGCTTATCATTCGATTGTATATAATCCACTAATTCAAAATCGCTATATCTATGATGCGATATATATCTTAGAATTTTACCCTTATCATTTATGTGGGTTATATTATTTATTACAATTGTGTTGTTGAATATAAGGAGATACGATCCTAACAAAGTAGTATTGTCTACGATATTTTTGCCTGAAACTAATATGGCACCATCCTGAATGATGTCTATTTCTTTGTTTTTTTCCCTTTTTTTAGTGCAGTTGGCTTTAAAGCCATTAAGTAAATTGGTGAAACAGGTATTCTTTAAATTTATTTGTGCGTAATTGTTAAAAGTTTCACTTTTAAAATTATTTATTAAATAGTATTTCTCCTTACATTCACAAACTTTTTCACTTATAACTAACATTCCATCATTTTGTGAGATGGCTCTTGCATGGTAAAACTTGCAAATATCTTTAATTTGAGGATATTTTATGTAAATGATTATTAAATCTGCATTTCGAATTATTTTAACCGTTGCAATGTCCAGCAGATCAGACAGTTCAACAGGATGTTTTTCATGCTTATAAATGTCCTCTATTTCGTTTTTATTTAAAATTTTTGTATTGAAAATGTTTACTTTTAAGAGGGTTATGGTATCAACTAAATTTAGTAGGTCAAAAGTTATTAATTTTAAACGATGCTTTCTCAGTATCCTTTTTTCATTGAAGATGCCATTTTTTAATGAATTTGATAGCAATTCAATTTCTTTGAAAAATTTGGAATTTATTACAAATTGTTTATTATTATTTTCAGTTAATTCATTTACTTTATTTTGTATTTTCAAAAAGTCGTCATGATCAGGGCTGCCTGCTATCCATTTCCAAATGGTACCTAATTCATTTATTCCCCTTTCATTCCGTTTTGGAACTAATTCTGAAATCATTAATTTTAATAGACTTAAGTCCATTGATATTTCCCACTCATCGTCTGAATTAATTGATTTGTTGACATATTTGGATTCTTTATCAATTATCTCTCTATAAAAACTCAAATTTGTAATATGGAAAAGTTCAGAGTATGTTTCATAAGTGTAAACGTCTCTGTCGTCTTTGAGCAATAGATAGTCACTATGCGTATAGTCAATTACTTCCGAAGTCGTCAATATAACAAAAGTCAGTATAAGTATATTCGCATAAATTTTCTGGAAAAAATATTTAATATTTGATGTTATCTTTATGTATAATTCTGTTTCTATTGTTGATTATAATTTTATTCGGTCGATTTTCCTTAACTACCTGCTTTTTGTATCGGGATTGAAGTTTATTTCTTTCCCCGAATTTCTTTTTATAAACTACTTCTCCTATTTTATAATCTTTTTCTCTTCTATCTTTGTTATGTAGCTTAAGCATTTTGGTCTGAGCTTCCTTAAGTAATATTAGATTATGTTTTGTTATACAATATGTCATATGGCATTTGATTGGTCGTTGAATGTATCGTCAGGTTATATTTCAGTGCCGCCCTTATTATTATTTCTGAATAATCTGTTAGATTTAGTTCATCCTTGATGCACCGCGCTATTTCTGTTAGTGTGGAATGTACCCTTTCTACCTGACCATTTGAGGTGCTGTGTCTGGGATCAGCATAATAAATAGTTAAGTTACTTCTTTGTATGAATGATCTAAATTGTGCTGAAGTAAAGCTTGGTTCGTTGTCAGTCATTAATGATGTTGCTAACGGAAAGTGTTGCAAAATTTCCATTACCTTATTTTCAATGTTTAATTTACTTTGAATTTCCTTGACCACCAAGTATTTGGAATAAGAATCTATACAAGTTATGAATGTTAGGTTTTGGGCATAGTATATGTCTAAGTGTAATTGATCT
Organism: Drosophila persimilis; assembly: GCF_003286085.1. Lineage (NCBI taxonomy): Eukaryota > Metazoa > Arthropoda > Insecta > Diptera > Drosophilidae > Drosophila > Drosophila persimilis. The sequence continues at coordinate 59,921 of NW_020825500.1, forward strand.
CCTTCTTTTGCTGGAATGGGAGCTTCCCCAATTGGAATTTTTACAGGGTGTCTGTGATATTTGTTTTTGTTACAGATCTCACAATTTTTTATATATTCTTTTAATTTTTTGTGCAGGTTTGGCCAATAATACAGCTTAGTTATTTGTTTGTAATTTTCGTCTAGTCCTCTATGGGCTCTGCAATGTGTTTCTTCTATAATTATAGCTTTATCTTCTGAATTTACTACATCTTGGAGGAACTTTCTCGTGAAGAGAAATATATTTATGAAGTTTTCCTTTAGCTTATTTTGGATAAGGTATAAATCTTCTAAAGTGCAGTGTATTCCTGTGGTTAAGTGAGGCTGAATAAATTCTTTTAAAATGATTAGCAGATTGTCAACCGTATCAAATTCAATAATATGTCGGGTATTTTCATAAACTCTTACTAACTCATGAACTGTGAATCTCCCTTGCGCTAATAGTAGCTGCTGTTTAAATTGGTTTAGAGGCTTGCTAGTCTCTTGAATGACGTTTTCAAAACTACTCTCTGCTGAATGCTGAGTATTTATGTCTGATTCTGATTCTGTCTGGTCGACATCACTATCTGTCATATGATTTACTTTAATCCGAGATAAAGCGTCCGCTACTACGTTAGTTGAGCCTGGCTTATAAATGATTTTTGGTGTGAAACTTTCTATGAAGTAATACCAACGTTTCATTTCAACATTTGGATTTTTTTGCGACATTGCAAAGGACAAAGGTTGGTGATCTGTATGTATTTCAATTCCACTCACTCCGTATAAATAATTTCGCAAATTTTTTAATGCCCATACAATAGTTAATAATTCCTTTTTATTAGTAGCATATAATTGTTCGGTTTTACTTAAAGTTTTAGAAATAAATGTTATGGGATTCCCATCTTGCGACAAAACTGCACCTATTGCTATGTCCGATGCATCTGTGGTTAATGTGAATTTTTTATTGTAATCTGGTTGTACTAATTCAATATGTGCTATTAAACTGTCCTTTAAATTATTAAATGCTCCAATTGCTGGTTCATCCAGCTGTATTAATGTTTTCTTGGATGCCCTTCGTGAAACTTTCCCATTTACTCCACTCAGATATTTTGTTAATGGTTTGGCAATTGTGGCATAATTTCGGACAAATTTTCTGTAATACCCTGTTAGTCCTAAGAAGCTACGTAGCTCTCTGATATTTTTAGGAATTGGATAGTTTTGTATTGTGGAGATTTTGTCTGGATCTGTTTTAATGATATTTTGGGAAACAATGTATCCCAGAAATTTGGTTTTTCTTTCTTAGACTTTTCTAGGGAAATTTTCATGTTAGCGTTTTGCAATATCTGTATTATATGAATTAGATCTTTATAGTGTTGTTCTATAGTTTTTGAAAATATTTTTATATCATCCATATAGACGTGACAAGTTTTCCCAACTTGTTCTCTAAGTATATCGTCCATTGCCCTTTGGAAAATTCTGGGAGCGTTCGTCAATCCCATAGGCATTCTTAGAAATTCATATTTGCCGTTATTTATGGAAAAAGATGTTTTTTCAATATCTGATTCCCTCATTAAAATCTGATAGAAACCTGACTCTAAATCAATGGCCGAGAAATTCTTTGCTTTACCTAAATTGGCAAGGATTACTGAAGGATCTTGCATAGGGTATCTATCCGGTATGGTGTTTTCATTAAGTTTCTTAAAGTCTATTACTAATCTATGTTTAGGAGTTCCGTCCTCATTTACTCCCTTCTTTGGTACTACTATTACCGGTGAATTATATGGGCTTTTACTAGGTCTGATTATACCTTCATCTAACATTTTACTTATTTCGTTATTAACGAAATCGTTAACCGAATACGCATATGGATACTGCTTGCCATATACCGGTCTATCATGTTCAGTGTTAATCTCTCCTTTTATATCCGTTCTGAACGGTAACTGTAAATTTATATTGGCATGGTCTTCTTCGATGATAGATACCATTTTCTCTCTGAGATTTTCTAAATTGTCCTCTTTGTAGGTTATTGTGTTATACAATATCAAGTTTTTCAATTCAGAATTTGCATAATTTTGAATGTCGGATATTTCTACGACGGCGCGTTCAGGATTTTTGCATCCCAAACTTTTAAATTGTTCATTGTCGGATAATTCAACGACGGCGTGTTCAGGATTCTTTAATCCCAAACTATTCGAACTTTTAGTGTCGGATAATTCAACGACGGCGTGCTCAGGATATTTTAATCCCAAACTATTAAAACTTTGGATGTCGGATAATTCAACGACGGCGGGTTCAGGATATTTGAATCCCAAACTATTGACGGATAATTCTTCGTCGACGTGCTCAGGATTTTTTGATCCCAAGCTATATAAACTTCCTTCTACGTTTACTGAATCACTTTTCATTTCTTTTTCTTCTTCAAAATATTTTTTTATTATATATTCCTTCAACGGAAGGATGGTTTTTCCTTCTATAAAGGTTAATTTGTTTAAAGAAAGGACCTCGTCATATATTATTTTCTCCTCATTGTCTTTATAACTTAAAGTCCCCTTTCCTGTATCAATAACAGCTCCGATTTTCTTTAATAGGTTAAATCCTATTAGTAAATCTGCCTCCATTCCATCTATTTCATAAAACACTTGTTTTGTGTTGAAAATAGTTATATTATGGAAATATTTAATTATTGAAAACCCATTCACTGTAGCAACTTTCTTATAAATTGATAATTCTTTTTTATTTTCGTAAATTCCTTTTTTTATATAACAGGAAGTTGCTCCCGTATCTATCAAAACTTTTAATTCTCTGTTTATTTTTTTATCTACTCTTTTTAAGTAGGGCAGTCCTACTTCGGGGGCTGATCTAAAAAATTATCCTCCTCAATGTTATTTATCCTCATTGCTTTATTAGCCGGTTGTTCCGACATTTCGTTTGGCTTTCGTTTCTGCGCTTGATTGTCGTTAGACTGATTATTCGGTACTACGTTTGCCCTAAAATGCTGAGCTTGGTTATAATTGTTATTATTTCTCCTATAATAACCGTTAGTATTCTCCCGATAATTTCTATTGTTATTATTTCCCCTGAATTGATTGCTGTTCTGTCGGTTCCGGATTTGTATCGATTCGTCTACATCCATTGGTTCTGGGGCCTGATTTTGTGTTCTACTACCCAAGAAATAGGGTTGTCCCCATGACATGTTATTCCTCTGAAAATCCCTTTTTTGGTCGAATGGTGTACTATTAGTCCTATGTTGTCGTTGGTTGAATCTTAAGGTATTGTAATTATTATTCAATGAATTTCTGGGGCCGCTGAATTGGTAGGCAAATTGGGCCCGAATGTTATTAGATTGCAACTCCTGTACCTTTGCCAAGGCATTCGGTAAATCTGGGGGATTCAATGAAAATAGGATTTCTGCAATGCCGCCGTTTAGGCCAGTGACAAAAATGCGTAAGGCATTGTCTCTAATTTTTTTATTTGATTCTTTGGTGAATTCACTGTCCTTTCCGTGAGTCATTATTGTCTTATTTATTAACAAGGTCATTTTCTTGTTAACCTCGTTATAGAAATCTATAATTGAAAGGTTCCCTTGTCGGAGAACGCTTAACTCCTGTTCTATTATGTAAATTGGTCTCTTGTCACTGTAAACAAAGTCAAGTCGTGAAAGTATGGCATCAAAATTTAAAACTGTCCCGTGGTTGGTCAGTGCGTCATGTGCTGGTCCTGTTATTTTGTTTCTCAAAATTGTTAATGCAATATAATATTGCTTACTTCCTTTCTTATATAACTTCACTGCAGTTTCTGCAGCTTCCCTCCATCCTACGTATTGGTTTAATCCACCATTGAAAATTGGTAGGGATTCTATTACCTTTAATGTGGTGTCATCTTTTATTGTCTCGTCTATTGTTTCTGCCTGATAATCTGATACCTGATCGGATTTAGTTTCTATTTGTTGTTTTAAATTTACAATTTGCTCTTGTACTTGTGAAATTTGAAGTGCTATCAATTGTTTGACCAGATCTGCAGTGAGATCGGTCCTTGTTTGAGAGTTAGTCATTTTTAGTTTTTCAAAATCTAAAGTTAGTTGATCCACCTTAAATTTTTCTTATATGTTAGTTGATCCACCTTAAATTTTTCTTATATGTTTGTTTTTATAATCTAATATAACCTAATTGAACTTTTATATTTATTAATACAACTTTTGCTCACGAACTATCCGGTAGGGGTCGTCCTTCTTAGTTTGGCTGACAGATCTTCGAACGGGTCTTCCTTCTTGATTTGGCTGACAGGTCTTCGAACGGGTCTTCCTTCTTAAATTTCTTTGTTTAACTGGGTCTTCTGGGGGTCTTCCTTCTTTGGTTTCGCTGATAGTTTCACTTTCTTTGTGTTTTGTTTTGGTTGGTTTTGTTTAAAAACTTTGGGTTTTTTTGGTTTTTTTGTATTTTTGAATTGTCTTGATTCGCTTTTGTATTTATTTGAATTTTGTATTGTATTTGTATTTGTATTTGTATTGTATATAGTATTTATTTTTGCACACCCTAAGCTCCGGTTTGTTTCCTTTTTATCTCACTTTTTCTTATCTTAATTAATTAATTAATTGTCCTTCGGGTTTCGGCACGACGCAACACTTTTATTATTCGGTGCTTTTTATACAACGTCGCCCCACGTTGGGCGCCAATTAAATAACTGCGGTAGCGGATTGTGTTTTTAAAAATTTTTTTATTTTACTTCGAACTTCACTGATATAGATTTAAGTAGAGGGTCACAAAGGAATTCCGGGCAAAGGGATTGCGCGATCTTAATTTTTAGCTAGACTTTGCGGTGTCGCTGCTGGATCAAGACTGACTTGAACTTTCTGATCTTTGCATCGTTGATCCCTTTCGGGAATAGTTTTCTATAAACATTTCAATTGATTTTGCTATCCCGAGTATTGGATTTCGTCATCCAAAGAGAGAACTGTAAAAGGCCTAAAGTGCAGGATCTGCAGAAAGCCGGGAGTGAGATTGTTTATGAGAAGCCGGGTGTGGGCAAACATTGGTTTTCCATTTAGGCGAGTGTCAAAGATTGGGATTGCGGCGGGGGCGCTTGAGATTGTACATCTTAGAAATCAATTAGGCGGAGGCCCAAGATTGAAATTGTTTTCGTTTTGGAAAGCCAAAGATTGTTTACCACTCGTATAAGAGCTCAATAGAATTGGGTACGTTAACTTGCACGCATGTATTGACAGGCATATGAGTATGTAGACGTATGTATGAGTGAGAGACGTAACAAAGCGACGTTCTCTTATCTCCCTTTTGTTCTCTATTTCGTTCGGTCTCTATCTGCCTGCGAGCAGAGCATTTTTTAGTCATAAATAAACCTTACATATGAATGGTTGCGTTTTTACTTTTCGGTACAAGAACTTCCCTTGCAACGGCAGCGAAATTCTGTCCAACAATAGGAACCCACCCATACTACCGACCATATAGCCGGAGCCAGCGCGTGCACCAGTCCAGCTCGAGTGACACAGCCACACACAACAATCGTTGTAGGTGATATGCTACATTTATCTTATTTTGGCGCCCAACGAGGGGCCCGATCCGGCTTGCCCCATTTAAAGAAATACCTTGGTCAAAAGTAACACCTGACTTTTAACCTTGCTAGACCGTTTTTATACCCGATACTCAAAATGAGTATTGGGGTATATTAGATTTGTAGTAAAAGTGGATGTGTGTAACGTTCAGAAGGAATCGTTTCCGACCCCATAAAGTATATATATTCTTGATCAGCATCAATAGCCGAGTCGATTGAGCCATGTCTGTCTGTCGTTTGTCCGTCCCCTTCAGCGCCTAGTGCTCAAAGACTATAAGAGCTACAGCAACGATGTTTTGGATCCAGACTTCTGGGATATGTCACTGCTACAAGAATATTTCAAAACTTTGGCACGCCCACTTCCGCCCCCACAAAGGGCGAAAATCTGTGGCATCCAGAATTTCGACGATACGAGAAAACTAAAGAATCGTAGAAGATGACTATATTTTCTAGAGTGCAAAATCTGAACCAGATCGTATAATTATTATAGCCAGAATCAAGAAAACAATTTCATTCTTTCTCGCTCTGTCTCTCTCTAACACACAGGTTTCATGGTCGGTTTTGCCATTTGCAAAATATGAGTTCAAAGATCTCAGAACCCATAAGAGCTAGAGCAACCAAATTTGGCATCCAAACTCCTGTGATATCGGACCTTGACAGTTTTGTGTCTCAGAGACTATTAACGCTAGACAAACACACAGGTTTCATGGTCGGTTTTGCCAATTGCAACATATAGCTACAGCTATAGCAGCCATAAGAGCTAGAGCAAGCTAATTTCGTATCCGCACTCCTGTTAGATCTCACTATAAAACGTATATCTCAAAATTTCGCCCCACCCCCTTCCCCCAAAGAACGAAAAACTGTTGCATCCATAATATTGAGGATACATGTAAACTAAAAACGCAGCATCATAGATAATGATCATATCTATCAGATTGCTGAATCTGAATGAGATCAGATCATTTTTATAGCCAAAAGGAACAAATCAATTTGCAGTGGCTACGCCGTCACTCTCAGACTGATTTTCTGTCTCTCTCGCACGCACTCTTTGTCGTGTCGTTTAATATTACGGCGTCTGCCGGAGGAGAGCCATACTGACTAAGTATCGGGTATAAAAGTAGAGTTGCAGCGTCCGCAGCAACTCACAACGTTCCCCCTCGTTTTTGTTGCATTTGCTATATATATATCTCATATATTAATACCTTGTGGTGCCCAAACGGAAATGGCGGTGTCTCGTAGTACGGAGAACTTAGCCCCGCGGCGTACAATTTTCGCGAGAAGATTCCTTCGACATAGTTCGCAGTAAAGCCAAAGACTCTATACAGGCCCAGCACTTGAATAATATTCAATAATTCAAAAAATATGCAATAATAAATATACCTATAAAAGTGAGTACGCACTATCGGCCGCTAAATGTCGGTTTAATGTATAGTCTTGTGGTTTTTCCTTTTCCCTTTGGTACTCTAGTAGCCACCTTTTTCAATACGGTTACGTATACCTGTATGTACCGTGGCGCCGCTGCCGGGAGAAAGACAGACGACCTGCGAAAAAGAAAAAAAACTAAAACCATCCACCCCCTCTATCGGTTTGGTGTCTATTCCAAAAAGGGGTAAATATTATAGTGTGACTTAACTGTGTCATGAAAAGTAGCTTATCCCCACTTTCGATTTCTGCTTTTCCCAAACATAAAATTGCCACCTAGTCTGCATATTTCACAGAATAGCGGCTATTTTACACCGACTTAATAGTAGCAAGGTAAAAAAGCTGCTACCGGAGCTTTCAAGTCATGTAATAGCCGCCAGCTGATCAGCTCGTCAGATCATCGAACTTTTGCTGCGCGGGCCGGCCGGCTGATCGGGTCAAGAGAAAAGTTTTGCCGTGTGACTGGCGGTGTTATGGCCTAGGAAATCATCGTAGTCCCGACAACCCATGTTCCCACGGTCAGGCTGGGTCAGAGACACCAAATCGACGCTGCCAGTGCGGAATTCGGGAACCGCGTGCGAACCTAACCTCAAATGGAACTAGTGGCAGTGTCCCAATAAATACTCATTCATATAGCCCCCATATATCTTGTTATATTAGAGCCTTCCGTGGAATGTTTTGGTAACTGCCTCTGCCTAGCCGTTCGATATATGTGTCCGTGTCACTTGTGTCTGTGTGTCACGGTGCTGCCAGCCTCCACCAAAATATAATCCGATCCGAAGATCTAGGCCATGTACATCCCAGCGGAATCTCAGTAGGATAGCCAGGAGGCAGACGCCGCTAATATTAAACGACACGACAAAGAGTGCGTGCGAGGGAGACAGAAAAACAGTCTGAGCGTGACGTCGGGCGCTGCGTAGCCAGTGCAAATTGATTTGTTCCTTTTGGCTATAAAAATTATCTGATCTGATCCAGATTCAGCAATCTGATAGATACGGTCGTTATCTATGATTCTGCGATTTTAGTTTTCTCGAATCTGCAATATTGTGGATGCAACAGATTTTAGTCCTTTGTGTGGGCGGAAGGGGGTGGGGCGAAATTTTGAGATATGTTTTATAGTGAGATCTAACAGGAGTGCGGATACGAAATTAGCTTGCTCTAGCTCTTATGGCTGCTATAGCTCTAGCTATATGTTGCAATTGGCAAAACCGATCATGAAACCTGTGTGTTTGTCTAGCGTTAATAGTCTCTGAGACACAAAACGGTCAAGGTCCGATATCACAGGAGTGTGGATACCAAATTTGGTTGCTCTAGCTCTTATGGGTTCTCATATTTTGCAAATGGCAAAACCGACCATGAAACCTGTGTGTTAGAGAGAGACAGAGCGAGAAAGAATGAAATTGTTTTCTTGATTCTGGCTATAATAATTATACGATCTGGTTCAGATTTTGCACTCTAGAAAATATAGTCATCTTCTACGATTCTGCGTTTTTAGTTTTCTCGTATCGTCGAAATTGTGAATGCCACAGATTTTCGCCCTTTGTGGGGGCGGAAGTGGGCGTGCCAAAGTTTTGAAATATTCTTGTAGCAGTGACATATCCCAGAAGTCTGGATCCAAAACTTCGTTGCTGTAGCTCTTATAGTCTTTGAGCACTAGGCGCTGAAGGGGACGGACAGACGGACAGACAGACATGGCTCAATCGACTCGGCTATTGATGCTGATCAAGAATATATATACTTTATGGGGTCGGAAACGATTCCTTCTGAACGTTACACACATCCACTTTTACCACAAATCTAATATACCCCAACACTCATTTTGATTATCGGGTATAAAAAGAAACAATTGATAAAGCAACTCGGGTTTAAAAAGAAGCAAGTTTGAGATCAAACGTGGCCGACCAGTCAGCTAATGTCCGCCAGCAGAAGCGGGTGAAGTAACTTTGCATGTAAACTCCGATCTAAATCTCCCTCCCACACAGAGTCACCAGCTACGAAAGATCTTTCGTCGCGGGAAACCAACTGTAAGTGAGCTTTACCTTTATTATATTCATGTAACTGCGAGTCTACGATTGTGGCGAAAGCTTCACTTTTGCTAGTGTTGTCCGTCGGTCACTGACCTCAAGCTTTTGTCTGAAATCCAGCTGTTCTTTTTGTCAAAGCAAAAGAAAATGTAATAAAACCGAAAGAAAACAAACTAAACTAAAAGCGACCCTACCAGATCCCAAACGAGCAGTATGTTATATGGAGCCGTTCCTATCTGCTAAGCCGTAAAAACATTGCGGTATATTTATAAATTTTCAGTAAAGAAAATAATTAATATATAGTGTTTTATATTATATTGGTTACTTATGTACTTATTTCTAATTATATTATTTACTTCTATGATTATCTTTAAACACATATATGGCATTAGAATAATCGATTTATTTCAGTTTGCTCTAAGGTTTTGTTTGTTGTTAGTGTGGGAAAGAGAAGTGTAAATGAAGTTAGGATATAATAAACCCCGTTTGTAAAATGTCTATGTGCTATTAAATCTTTGCTTAGGAGCCATGCAGGGATTAGTGTGGGAGAGTATGAGGTATGACCCCGCCGAGAAAAGGGATACTCCGTGAGCCTCAGGAATTTGGATGATCAAGGTTCGGAGGGCCATGGCTGTTGCAATCAACACCAGCACAGCTACCCGACGGGTCAGATATGCATGGCGGAGGCCAACTTCCCTTTCCCTTTAATTTCTTTGTCCCTTCTAATTCCCCCAGCCTCCTCATCCTCTTCCCCTAACCCCCTGATACCAGGCGTACGGTCCGAAGCAAGGTAGTGCACGTGAAAAGAAATAAAATGAGGCATCGATGCGAGCAAGTGAAGGAAAGGACAAGTATAGGAACCCCCCCATACTACCGACCATATAACCGGAGCCAGCGCGTGCACCAGTCCAGCTCGAGTGACACAGCCACACACAACAATCGTTGTAGGTGATATGCTACATTTATCTTATTTTGGCGCCCAACGAGGGGCCCGATCCGGCTTGCCCCATTTAAAGAAATACCTTGGTCAAAAGTAACACCTGACTTTTAACCTTGCTAGACCGTTTTTATACCCGATACTCAAAATGAGTATTGGGGTATATTAGATTTGTAGTAAAAGTGGATGTGTGTAACGTTCAGAAGGAATCGTTTCCGACCCCATAAAGTATATATATTCTTGATCAGCATCAATAGCCGAGTCGATTGAGCCATGTCTGTCTGTCGTTTGTCCGTCCCCTTCAGCGCCTAGTGCTCAAAGACTATAAGAGCTACAGCAACGATGTTTTGGATCCAGACTTCTGGGATATGTCACTGCTACAAGAATATTTCAAAACTTTGGCACGCCCACTTCCGCCCCCACAAAGGGCGAAAATCTGTGGCATCCAGAATTTCGACGATACGAGAAAACTAAAGAATCGTAGAAGATGACTATATTTTCTAGAGTGCAAAATCTGAACCAGATCGTATAATTATTATAGCCAGAATCAAGAAAACAATTTCATTCTTTCTCGCTCTGTCTCTCTCTAACACACAGGTTTCATGGTCGGTTTTGCCATTTGCAAAATATGAGTTCAAAGATCTCAGAACCCATAAGAGCTAGAGCAACCAAATTTGGCATCCAAACTCCTGTGATATCGGACCTTGACAGTTTTGTGTCTCAGAGACTATTAACGCTAGACAAACACACAGGTTTCATGGTCGGTTTTGCCAATTGCAACATATAGCTACAGCTATAGCAGCCATAAGAGCTAGAGCAAGCTAATTTCGTATCCGCACTCCTGTTAGATCTCACTATAAAACGTATATCTCAAAATTTCGCCCCACCCCCTTCCCCCAAAGAACGAAAAACTGTTGCATCCATAATATTGAGGATACATGTAAACTAAAAACGCAGCATCATAGATAATGATCATATCTATCAGATTGCTGAATCTGAATGAGATCAGATCATTTTTATAGCCAAAAGGAACAAATCAATTTGCAGTGGCTACGCCGTCACTCTCAGACTGATTTTCTGTCTCTCTCGCACGCACTCTTTGTCGTGTCGTTTAATATTACGGCGTCTGCCGGAGGAGAGCCATACTGACTAAGTATCGGGTATAAAAGTAGAGTTGCAGCGTCCGCAGCAACTCACAACGTTCCCCCTCGTTTTTGTTGCATTTGCTATATATATATCTCATATATTAATACCTTGTGGTGCCCAAACGGAAATGGCGGTGTCTCGTAGTACGGAGAACTTAGCCCCGCGGCGTACAATTTTCGCGAGAAGATTCCTTCGACATAGTTCGCAGTAAAGCCAAAGACTCTATACAGGCCCAGCACTTGAATAATATTCAATAATTCAAAAAATATGCAATAATAAATATACCTATAAAAGTGAGTACGCACTATCGGCCGCTAAATGTCGGTTTAATGTATAGTCTTGTGGTTTTTCCTTTTCCCTTTGGTACTCTAGTAGCCACCTTTTTCAATACGGTTACGTATACCTGTATGTACCGTGGCGCCGCTGCCGGGAGAAAGACAGACGACCTGCGAAAAAGAAAAAAAACTAAAACCATCCACCCCCTCTATCGGTTTGGTGTCTATTCCAAAAAGGGGTAAATATTATAGTGTGACTTAACTGTGTCATGAAAAGTAGCTTATCCCCACTTTCGATTTCTGCTTTTCCCAAACATAAAATTGCCACCTAGTCTGCATATTTCACAGAATAGCGGCTATTTTACACCGACTTAATAGTAGCAAGGTAAAAAAGCTGCTACCGGAGCTTTCAAGTCATGTAATAGCCGCCAGCTGATCAGCTCGTCAGATCATCGAACTTTTGCTGCGCGGGCCGGCCGGCTGATCGGGTCAAGAGAAAAGTTTTGCCGTGTGACTGGCGGTGTTATGGCCTAGGAAATCATCGTAGTCCCGACAACCCATGTTCCCACGGTCAGGCTGGGTCAGAGACACCAAATCGACGCTGCCAGTGCGGAATTCGGGAACCGCGTGCGAACCTAACCTCAAATGGAACTAGTGGCAGTGTCCCAATAAATACTCATTCATATAGCCCCCATATATCTTGTTATATTAGAGCCTTCCGTGGAATGTTTTGGTAACTGCCTCTGCCTAGCCGTTCGATATATGTGTCCGTGTCACTTGTGTCTGTGTGTCACGGTGCTGCCAGCCTCCACCAAAATATAATCCGATCCGAAGATCTAGGCCATGTACATCCCAGCGGAATCTCAGTAGGATAGCCAGGAGGCAGACGCCGCTAATATTAAACGACACGACAAAGAGTGCGTGCGAGGGAGACAGAAAAACAGTCTGAGCGTGACGTCGGGCGCTGCGTAGCCAGTGCAAATTGATTTGTTCCTTTTGGCTATAAAAATTATCTGATCTGATCCAGATTCAGCAATCTGATAGATACGGTCGTTATCTATGATTCTGCGATTTTAGTTTTCTCGAATCTGCAATATTGTGGATGCAACAGATTTTCGTCCTTTGTGTGGGCGGAAGGGGGTGGGGCGAAATTTTGAGATATGTTTTATAGTGAGATCTAACAGGAGTGCGGATACGAAATTAGCTTGCTCTAGCTCTTATGGCTGCTATAGCTCTAGCTATATGTTGCAATTGGCAAAACCGATCATGAAACCTGTGTGTTTGTCTAGCGTTAATAGTCTCTGAGACACAAAACGGTCAAGGTCCGATATCACAGGAGTGTGGATACCAAATTTGGTTGCTCTAGCTCTTATGGGTTCTCATATTTTGCAAATGGCAAAACCGACCATGAAACCTGTGTGTTAGAGAGAGACAGAGCGAGAAAGAATGAAATTGTTTTCTTGATTCTGGCTATAATAATTATACGATCTGGTTCAGATTTTGCACTCTAGAAAATATAGTCATCTTCTACGATTCTGCGTTTTTAGTTTTCTCGTATCGTCGAAATTGTGAATGCCACAGATTTTCGCCCTTTGTGGGGGCGGAAGTGGGCGTGCCAAAGTTTTGAAATATTCTTGTAGCAGTGACATATCCCAGAAGTCTGGATCCAAAACTTCGTTGCTGTAGCTCTTATAGTCTTTGAGCACTAGGCGCTGAAGGGGACGGACAGACGGACAGACAGACATGGCTCAATCGACTCGGCTATTGATGCTGATCAAGAATATATATACTTTATGGGGTCGGAAACGATTCCTTCTGAACGTTACACACATCCACTTTTACCACAAATCTAATATACCCCAACACTCATTTTGATTATCGGGTATAAAAAGAAACAATTGATAAAGCAACTCGGGTTTAAAAAGAAGCAAGTTTGAGATCAAACGTGGCCGACCAGTCAGCTAATGTCCGCCAGCAGAAGCGGGTGAAGTAACTTTGCATGTAAACTCCGATCTAAATCTCCCTCCCACACAGAGTGACCAGCTACGAAAGATCTTTCGTCGCGGGAAACCAACTGTAAGTGAGCTTTACCTTTATTATATTCATGTAACTGCGAGTCTACGATTGTGGCGAAAGCTTCACTTTTGCTAGTGTTGTCCGTCGGTCACTGACCTCAAGCTTTTGTCTGAAATCCAGCTGTTCTTTTTGTCAAAGCAAAAGAAAATGTAATAAAACCGAAAGAAAACAAACTAAACTAAAAGCGACCCTACCAGATCCCAAACGAGCAGTATGTTATATGGAGCCGTTCCTATCTGCTAAGCCGTAAAAACATTGCGGTATATTTATAAATTTTCAGTAAAGAAAATAATTAATATATAGTGTTTTATATTATATTGGTTACTTATGTATATATGTGAACTTATTTCTAATTATATTATTTACTTCTATGATTATCTTTAGTACACATATATGGCATTAGAATAATCGATTTATTTCAGTTTGCTCTAAGGTTTTGTTTGTTGTTAGTGTGGGAAAGAGAAGTGTAAATGAAGTTAGGATATAATAAACCCCGTTTGTAAAATGTCTATGTGCTATTAAATCTTTGCTTAGGAGCCATGCAGGGATTAGTGTGGGAGAGTATGAGGTATGACCCCGCCGAGAAAAGGGATACTCCGTGAGCCTCAGGAATTTGGATGATCAAGGTTCGGAGGGCCATGGCTGTTGCAATCAACACCAGCACAGCTACCCGACGGGTCAGATATGCATGGCGGAGGCCAACTTCCCTTTCCCTTTAATTTCTTTGTCCCTTCTAATTCCCCCAGCCTCCTCATCCTCTTCCCCTAACCCCCTGATACCAGGCGTACGGTCCGAAGCAAGGTAGTGCACGTGAAAAGAAATAAAATGAGGCATCGATGCGAGCAAGTGAAGGAAAGGACAAGTATAGGAACCCCCCCATACTACCGACCATATAACCGGAGCCAGCGCGTGCACCAGTCCAGCTCGAGTGACACAGCCACACACAACAATCGTTGTAGGTGATATGCTACATTTATCTTATTTTGGCGCCCAACGTAGGGCCCGATCCGGCTTGCCCCATTTAAAGAAATACCTTGGTCAAAAGTAACACCTGACTTTTATCCTTGCTAGACCGTTTTTATACCCGATACTCAAAATGAGTATTGGGGTATATTAGATTTGTGGTAAAAGTGGATGTGTGCAACGTTCAGAAGGAATCGTTTCCGACCCCATAAAGTATATATATTCTTGATCAGCATCAATAGCCGAGTCGATTGAGCCATGTCTGTCTGTCGTTTGTCCGTCCCCTTCAGCGCCTAGTGCTCAAAGACTATAAGAGCTACAGCAACGATGTTTTGGATCCAGACTTCTGGGATATGTCACTGCTACAAGAATATTTCAAAACTTTGGCACGCCCACTTCCGCCCCCACAAAGGGCGAAAATCTGTGGCATCCAGAATTTCGACGATACGAGAAAACTAAAAACGCAGAATCGTAGAAGATGACTATATTTTCTAGAGTGCAAAATCTGAACCAGATCGTATAATTATTATAGCCCGAATCAAGAAAATAATTTCATTCTTTCTCGCTCTGTCTCTTTCTAACACACAGGTTTCATGGTCGGTTTTGCCATTTGCAAAATATGAATTCAAAGATCTCAGAACCCATAAGAGCTAGAGCAACCAAATTTGGTATCCAAACTCCTGTTATATCGGACCTTGACAGTTTTGTGTCTCAGAGACTATTAACGCTAGACAAACACACAGGTTTCATGGTCGGTTTTGCCAATTGCAACATATAGCTACAGCTATAGCAGCCATAAGAGCTAGAGCAAGCTAATTTCGTATCCGCACTCCTGTTAGATCTCACTATAAAACGTATATCTCAAAATTTCGCCCCACCCCCTTCCTCCCCCAAAGAACGAAAAACTGTTGCATCCATAATATTGAGGATACATGTAAACTAAAAACGCAGCATCATAGATAATGATCATATCTATCAGATTGCTGAATCTGAATGAGATCAGATCATTTTTATAGCCAAAAGGAACAAATCAATTTGGAGTGGCTACGCAGCGCCCGACGTCACTCTCAGACTGATTTTCTGTCTCTCTCGCACGCACTCTTTGTCGTGTCGTTTAATATTAGCGGCGTCTGCCGGAGGAGAGCCATACTGACTAAGTATCGGGTATAAAAGTAGAGTTGCAGCGTCCGCAGCAACTCACAACGTTCCCCCTCGTTATACCCGATACTCAAAATGAGTGTTGGGGTATATTAGATTTGTGGTAAAAGTGGATGTGTGTAACGTCCAGAAGGAATCGTTTCCGACCCCATAAAGTATATATATTCTTGATCAGCATCAATAGCCGAGTCGATTGAGCCATGTCTGTCTGTCCGTCCGTCCGTCTGTCCGTCCGTCCGTCTGTCCGTCTGTCCGTCCCCTTCAGCGCCTAATGCTCAAAGACTATAAGAGCCAGAGCAACGATGTTTTGGATCCAGACTTCTGTGATATGTCACTGCTACAAAAATATTTCAAAACTTTGCCCCGCCCACTTCCACCCCCACAAAGGGCGAAAATCTGTGGCATCCACAATTTTAAAGATAAGATAAAACCAAAAACGCAGAATGGTAGAGAATGACCATATCTTATAGACTGCAGAATCTGAATTGGATCGTATTATTATTATAGCCAGCATCAAGAAAACAATTTCATTTTTTCTCGCCCTGTCTCTCTCTAACACACACGTAGCATAGGCGGCTTTGCTTAGAGTAAAACATTAGCGCCTAGATCTCAGAGACTATAAAAGCTAGAGCAACCAAATTTGGTATCCACACTCCTAATATATCGGACCGAGACGAGTTTGTTTCAAAATTTCGCCACACCCCCTTCCGCCCCCGCAAAGAATGTAAATCTGGGGATTTTCACAAATCTCAGAGACTATTAAAGCTAGAGTAACCAAATTTGGTATCCGCACTTCTGTTAGATATCACTATAAAACGTATATCTCAAAATTTCGCCCCACCCCCTTCCGCCCACACAAAGGACGAAAATCTGTTGCATCCACAATATTGCAGATTTGAGAAAACTAAAAACGCAGAATCATAGATAACAACCATATCTATCAGATTGCTGAATCTGGATCAGATCAGATCATTTTTATAGCGAAAGGAAACAAATCAATTTGCACTGGCTACGCAGCGCCCGACGTCACGCTCAGACTGATTTTCTGTCTCTCTCGCACGCACTCTTTGTCGTGTCGATTAATATAAGCGGCGACTGCCGGAGGAGAGCCATACTGACTTAGTATCGGGTATAACTGTCCGCAGCAACTCACAACGTTCCCCCTCGTTTTTGTTGCATTTGCTATATATATATCTCATATATTAATACCTTGTGGTGCCCAAACCGAAATGGCGGTGTCTCGTAGTACGGAGAACTTAGCCCCGCGGCGTACAATTTTCGCGAGAAGATTCCTTCGACATAGTTCGCAGTAAAGCCAAAGACTCTATACAGGCCCAGCACTTGAATAATATTCAATAATTCAAAAAATATGCAATAATAAATATACCTATTGTAAGGCAACACATATTAACCCTTACCAACCCCATATTAGCCCTTACCGATATTAACCCCGATCCCGATAGGTTTTATGCGATAGGTTTTATGCGATATGATACTGCGATAAGTCGGAGGCAATTAATTCGACGATCTACAAGAAGATAGAAAAGACGTAAAATAAAGAAGTTAATAAAAGTAAAACCAAGAACCGCGCCACAACTTCAGAAGTGGGATACGCAATCCAAAGCTACTTTAAAAACGTCTACAGTTATTCAAATTTTAATCAAAGTCAGTATGAACCCCGCTGCCATTGAGAAGCAGCAGCTTTTGGACTGGATGGACGGGCAAGGAATTGCGCACTCGAGCAATGCAACTTTGCGGCAGCTGCAGAAACTCGCGTACGAGAATGGTTATGTCCCTGATCGTCCACCCAGCCCTGTAGTTCCGACCAAATTTAATGCTTCAGCCGACAACGACCCTGACATTCCAGCCGACCCTAATTTGGAAAACGACGCCGACACGCTGACGCCGGTGGTCGGCAAGGCACGCATACCAGAAGAAGAAGAGTTAGATGCCGCCATTAGAATATTACAAACGAGGGGGAACGTTGTGAGTTGCTGCGGACACCGCAACTCTACAGTTATACCCGATACTAAGTCAGTATGGCTCTCCTCCGGCAGACGCCGCTAATATTAAACGACACGACAAAGAGTGCGTGCGAGAGAGACAGAAAATCAGTCTGAGCGTGACGTCGGGCGCTGCGTAGCCACTAAAAATTGATTTCTTGCTTTTGGCTACAAAAATGATCCGATCTGATCCAGATTCGGCAACCGGATAGATATGGTCATTGTCGTTTTATAGTGAGATCTAACAGGAGTGCGGATACCAAATTTGGTTACTCTAGCCTTAATAGTCTCTGAGATTTATGAATATCCCCAGATCTGCATCCTTTGCGGGGGCGGAAGGGGGTGTGGCGAAATTTTGAAACAAACTCGTCTCGGTCCGATATATTAGGAGTGTGGATACCAAATTTGGTTGCTCTAGCTTTTATAGTCTCTGAGATCTAGGCGCTAATGTTTTACTCTAAGCAAAGCCGCCTATGCTACGTGTGTGTTAGAGAGAGACAGGGCGAGAAAAAATGAAATTGTTTTCTTGATGCTGGCTATAATAATAATACGATCCAATTCAGATTCCGCAGTCTAAAAGATATCGTCATTCTCTACGATTCTGCGTTTTTGGTTTTCTCGTATCTTTAAAATTGTGGATGCCACAGATTTTCGCCCTTTGTGGGGGCGGAAGTAGGCGGGGCAAAGTTTTGAAATATTTTTGTAGCAGTGACATATCACAGAAGTCTGGATCCAAAACATCGTTGCTCTAGCTCTTATAGTCTTTGAGCATTAGGCGCTGAAGGGGACGGACAGACGGACAGACGGACGGACGGACAGACGGACAGACGGACAGACAGACATGGCTCAATCGACTCGGCTATTGATGCTGATCAAGAATATATATACTTTATGGGGTCGGAAACGATTCCTTCTGGACGTTACACACATACACTTTTACCACAAATCTAATATACCCCAATACTCATTTTGAGTATCGGGTATAAAAAGGGCTTTGCTTACAAAACTAATGGCGGAGAGCAGCAGCGTCAAAGAAGTGATCCGTGCAATGGTCCCATTCTCGAATCCGAGGGACCAAGACGCTGGATTGTGGATTATGAAATTAGAGCGTGCTTGTTCTGCTGTTGATGAAAGTGACGCCTACAAGCTACGATGCGCACGCTTATTAATGGCACCAAATTCAGAGGTAGGCACATTTATGCGGCTTGACACTTCAGAAAATTATGATCAATTTAAAACCAACTTTCTGAAAACATTTGACAAGGCATGTTCGACAACCGAATTAGTGATGCAACTTCAGAAAACTTTCTACATTCCGGCAAAAACATCCGTTATGGGGTACATTTTGCAGATGCAAGAGTTGGCGTTGCGTGCAAGTGTATGTGAGATTGAAGCAGTCCACTTTATCATCGACGGTTTCCGTGACACGTCGCCAGCCATTGCCTTGCTGTATGGAGCGAAGACCATCAATGAGCTTAAGGAATTATCTCATCGATATGCAGACTTAAGAGCAAAAAACAAACCAAAGTGGAACTCATCGACTATCTCTTCAGCTTCAACTTCAGCTTTAACTTCAGCTTTAACTTCAGCTTCAACTTCAGCTTCAGCACAATCTTCATTAACATCGAATGGTGAGATGCGATGCTACAATTGTTCGTTGTTTGGACACTACGCTTCAGATTGCAAGGCTCCCAAAAGTGCGAAGGGGTCCTGCTTCCGTTGCGGCTCTCTCAGCCACACTATAAAGACGTGTCCGGAGCAAAAGTACACCAAATCAGCAATGGAACCGAAAACTCCCAGAGATGAAGACAGCGACAAATACCCATTTGTTCCGATATTTGACCAGGTAGGAGTATATTTTTACACTGATCGAAAACGCAAAACTTATAAAAATATTCTTTCCGCTATGTTCGACACGGGCAGCGCCGTTAATATTGTGAGAGCTTCAACATTACGATTCCAAAACATCAAAAAATACACTCTTTTACCATCAAACCTACGTAGTGTCAGCGGCTCACATCTTTTCACTTACGGAAAAATTTACTTACACATAACCTATCATGACATTGAAAATATGATTTTGTTTTACATTATGCCAGATGAATACATGTCAGAAGATTTGCTATTGGGTAGACCTTTTTTGAAGAAGTATAAGTTAAAATTATCATTTTATGAACATCATAAGCCCGAGACAAATAAAATTGAAAATTTAAGTTTCAAATTAAGTGAGAAAAAAACCATTTCGCCTAGCATAATTGTTTCCAACGATATAGCCTTAGATCAACTAACTCCCACGCATCCGGTTGACACTGCTAATAGTTATGAACCCCTTCAAAAATCAAAAACACCAATTAATAATTCAGAAACATTAGACCATAAATTAGACAAATTAGGGAATGAGACAGCAGGTAGCATTAAAAAAAAACCCCCGAATAACAGTGAACTTCCGATAAGTAATGCGCTTCTAGATGTAATTGAGCAAACTTCCGATATTCAGAATATTTACAATATAGAACAAATTGACATTGAGCATTACAATATTAATTACAAACTTAGTGAAAACTCGCGTAGTGAAATCCGAAAATTAATTGAATTAAATTATTTAGACCTGCCCAACATACCAGCCATTGAACATAAGTATGAAATGAAGATAAAAACGAGGGGGAACGTTGTGAGTTGCTGCGGACACCGCAACTCTACAGTTATACCCGATACTAAGTCAGTATGGCTCTCCTCCGGCAGACGCCGCTTATATTAATCGACACGACAAAGAGTGCGTGCGAGAGAGACAGAAAATCAGTCTGAAAGTGACGTCGGGCGCTGAGTAGCCACTGCAAATTGATTTGTTTCCATTTGCTATAAAAATGATCTGATCTGATCCAGATTCAGCAATCTGATAGATATGGTCATTATCTATGATTCTGCGTTTTTAGTTTTCTCAAATCTGCAATATTGTGGATGCAACAGATTTTCGTCCTTTGTGTGGGCGGAAGGGGGTGGGGCGAAATTTTGAGATATACGTTTTATAGTGAGATCTAACAGGAGTACGGACACTAAATTTGGTTACTCTAGCCTTAAAACTCTCTGAGATTTGTGAATATCCCCAGATTTGCATCCTTTGCGGGGGCGGAAGGGCGTGTGGCGAAATTTTGAAACAAACTCGTCTCGGTCCGATATATTAGGAGTGTGGATACCAAATTTGGTTGCTCTAGCTTTTATAGTCTCTGAGATCTAGGCGCTAATGTTTTACTCTAAGCAAAGCCGCCTATGCTACGTGTGTGTTAGAGAGAGACAGGGCGAGAAAAAATGAAATTGTTTTCTTGATGCTGGCTATAATAATAATACGATCCAATTCAGATTCTGCAGTCTATAAGATATGGTCATTCTCTACGATTCTGCGTTTTTGGTTTTATCTTATCGTCGAAATTGTGGATGCCACAGATTTTCGCCCTTTGTGGGGGCGGAAGTGGGCGGGGCAAAGTTTTGAAATATTTTTGGAGCAGTGACATATCACAGAAGTCTGGATCCAAAACATCGTTGCTCTAGCTCTTATAGTCTTTGAGCATTAGGCGCTGAAGGGGACGGACAGACGGACAGACGGACGGACGGACAGACAGACATGGCTCAATCGACTTGGCTATTGATGCTGATCAAGAATATATATACTTTATGGGGTCGGAAACGATTCCTTCTGGACGTTACACACATCCACTTTTACCACAAATCTAATATACCCCAATACTCATTTTGAGTATCGGGTATAATTATGTCACAAGCCCCAATATATTCAACACCAAGAAAGCTTTCATATCATGACAAAAGAGTAGTTGACAAACTTATTGAAGAATTGCTGGCTGAAGGCCACATCAGACCGAGTGATTCCCCTTATACCTCTGCAATTGTACTGATAAAAAAAAAAAATCAGGTGAGAAAAGGCTGTGCGTTGATTATAGACAATTGAATAAGATAACAGTAAGGGATGGGTACCCATTGCCACTTATAAATGATTGCATAGAGAGAATGGAAGGTAATAAGTATTTCTCCCTTCTGGATCTGAAAAGTAGTTTCCACCAGGTGAAGGTGGCAGAGAATTCAATTCAATTTACATCTTTTGTGACACCAAACGGACAATACGAATATCTTAGCATGCCATTCGGTTTGCGAAACGCATCAGCTGTCTTTCAGCGATTTGTAAACAATATATTCGGCCCATTAATAAAACAAGGAAATGTAGTTGTATACATGGATGACATTGCAATCGGAACCAAAACTATAGAAGAACACTTTGTTGTCTTAAGTAAAGTATTACGCCTCCAGCAGAATATAGATTAGAAATCAAGTTAAGCAAGTGTCTGTTTTGTTACACTAGTATAGAATTTCTGGGATTCACATTAAGCAAGGATGGAATTAAGCCAAATAATGATCACATCACGACAATTAAGCACCTTCCGAAACCTACTAATTCCGCAGATATGCAAAAATGTTTAGGACTCTTCTCTTACTTCAGGAGATTCATTCCGGGTTACTCGAAAGTTGCCAAACCATTGCAAGCTCTGACAAAAACTATAGGGAAATTTGAGTTAGATGACAAATGTGTAACAATATTTAATTATCTCTGTGAGAGACTGGCCTCAGCACCAGTTCTAGCCCTGTATAGTCCGACTAAGGAAACAGAACTGCATTGTGACGCTAGTGCCGAAGGGTTTGGAGGAATTTTATTACAAAAACAGGATGATAACAAATTTCATCCAATCTCATATTTTTCTCAAGCAACAACGCCAGCAGAAAGTAGGTATCATAGTTATGAATTAGAAACTCTAGCCATAATCTACTCATTGAATAAATTTAAGATTTACCTTGAAGGAATACCGTTCCGAATAATAACCGATTGTAATGCCCTTACTCTAACCTTATGTAAGAAAACTGTAAATTCAAAAATTGCTAGATGGGCCCTTGAACTTGAAAATTATGACTACACAGTGAATCATCGAAGTGGTAAAAACATGCCCCATGTCGATGGCTTAAGTAGATACCCCACAATAAGTCCAGAATTCAGTTACGAACCAAAAGTTTCAGTTCAGGAAAACAATAATAAGGATCGAATAGTTTCAGTTATAGATATAGATGACATCAATTTTCAGCTTCAGGTCACGCAAAATAGAGATAGCACTATAATTCAGTTAAAGGATAAGTTAGAAAGAGAACCAGTAAAAAATTTCGTATTGGAAGATGGTATTGTTTATAGAAAATATGCTGATTTCGAATTGCTTTATGTCCCGTCAGAAATGGAAAATAATTTATTAAGAACTGTTCACGAAAAATTGTGCCATTTGGGAGTTGAAAAATGTGTAACCGAAATTAAGAAACATTATTGGTTTCCGAATATGACCGCAAAAGTTGATAGTTTTATAAAAAATTGCATTAAGTGTATTACATTTAGCCTTCCGTCCCATTCCAACAATCGCTCATTACATAGTATACCGAAAAGACCAATTCCATTCGACACATTGCATATTGACCATTTCGGACCTCTCCCCTCAGTCATTAATAAAAAGAAACACATATTGGCAGTCATTGATGGGTTCACAAAGTTTGTCAAATTGTATTCTGCAAACACAACTAGTACTAAGGAAGTTTGCGCATGCTTAACGAAATATTTTGAAAATTACAGCAGACCTAGGAGAATTGTCAGTGATAGGGGCTCATGTTTCACATCGTTGGAATTCAGCGAGTTCATGCTAAGTAACAACATTGAACATGTTAGAGCAGCAACTGCCTCACCACAGGCAAATGGGCAAGTGGAGAGAGTAAATAGAACAATGAAAAGTATGTTAGCAAAGATAACTGAACCATTGCAACATTCAGATTGGTGTAAACTACTCACAAAAGCGGAATATGCAATAAACAATTCAAAACATTCGGTTACTGGGGAAATACCATCGGTGGTACTATTCGGTGTTGCCTCTTTGCTGAACACCGAATAGTGTGATATTGACGCTTTAACGGAATTTCTAGAAGACAAAAATAATCCAAAACCAAATAGAGACTTAATAGCAATTCGGAAAGGAGTATTAGATAAAATAACTGAAAACCAAACTAAGATAAAACACTATTATGATAAAAATATTAGAAAACATATAGAATTTAAAGAAGGAGACTTTGTTCTCGTACGAAACGTTGACACTACGATAGGTACAAATAAGAAATTTATACCAAAATTTAAAGGACCATACATTATCAAAAAAAATTTACCAAATGATCGATATGTTATAACTGACATTGATAATTGTCAATCATCTCAGATTCCGTACGACGGTGTAATAGAAGCCTGTCGACTTCGGAAATATGTAAATTGGCGTGATCAGTGTAGAACTATCTCTTACTAATCTGTATTTTATAATTTTAGCCTAGTAGATAATAAAAGTAACCAATTGTAAGGATCGAGGGCGATCCATTTGTCAGGATGGCCGAGCTGTAAGGCAACACATATTAACCCTTACCAACCCCATATTAGCCCTTACCGATATTAACCCCGATCCCGATAGGTTTTATGCGATAGGTTTTATGCGATAGGTTTTATGCGATATGATACTGCGATAAGTCGGAGGCAATTAATTCGACGATCGACAAGAAGATAGAAAAGACGTAAAATAAAGAAGTTAATAAAAGTAAAACCAAGAACCGCGCCACACTATAAAAGTGAGTACGCACTATCGGCCGCTAAATGTCGGTTTAATGTATAGTCTTGTGGTTTTCCCTTTGGTGCTCTAGTAGCCACCTTTTTCAATACGGTTACGTATACCTGTATGTACCGTGGCGCAGCTGCCGGGAGAAAGACAGACGATCTGCGAAAAAGAAAAAAAACTAAAACCATCCACCCCCTCTATCGGTTTGGTGTCTATTCCAAAAAGGGGTAAATATTATAGTGTGACTTAACTGTGTCATGAAAAGTAGCTTATCCCCACTTTCGATTTCTGCTTTTCCCAAACATAGAATTGCCACCTAGTCTGCATATTTCACAGAATAGCGGCTATTTTACACCGACTTAATAGTAGCAAGGTAAAAAAGCTGCTACCGGAGCTTTCAAGTCATGTAATAGCCGCCAGCTGATCAGCTCGTCAGATCATCGAACTTTTGCTGCGCGGGCCGGCCGGCTGATCGGGTCAAGAGAAAGGTTTTGCCGTGTGATTGGCGGTGTTATGGCCTAGGAAATCATCGTAGTCCCGAAATCCCATGTTCCCACGGTCAGGCTGGGTCAGAGACACCAAATCGACGCTGCCAGTGCGGAATTCGGGAACCGCGTGCGAACCTAACCTCAAATGGAACTAGTGGCAGTGTCCCAATAAATACTCGTTCATATAGCCCCCGTATATCTTGTTATATTAGAGCCTTCTGTGGAATGTTTTGGTAACTGCCTCTGGCTAGCCGTTCGATATATGTGTCCGTTTCACTTGTGTCTGTGTGTCACAGTGCTGCCAGCCTCCACCGAAATATAATCCGATCCGAAGATCTAGGCCATGTACATCCCTGCGGAATCCCAGTAGGATAGCGAGGAGGCAGACGCCGCTAATATTAAACGACACGACAAAGAGTGCGTGCGAGAGAGACAGAAAAACAGTCTGAGCGTGACGTCGGGCGCTGCGTAGCCAGTGCAAATTGATTTGTTCCTTTTGGCTATAAAAATTATCTGATCTGATCCAGATTCAGCAATCTGATAGATACGGTCGTTATCTATGATTCTGCGATTTTAGTTTTCTCGAATCTGCAATATTGTGGATGCAACAGATTTTCGTCCTTTGTGTGGGGGCAAGGGGGTGGGGCGAAATTTTGAAATATACGTTTTATAGTGAGATCTAACAGGAGTGCGGATACGAAATTAGCTTGCTCTAGCTCTTATGGCTGCTATAGCTCTAGCTATATGTTGCAATTGGCAAAACAGATCATGAAACCTGTGTGTTTGTCTAGCGTTAATATTCTCTGAGACACAAAACGGTCAAGGTCCGATATCACAGGAGTGTGGATACCAAATTTGGTTGCTCTAGCTCTTATGGGTTCTGAGATCTTTGAACTCATATTTTGCAAATGGCAAAACCGACCATGAAACCTGTGTGTTAGAGAGAGACAGAGTGAGAAAGAATGAAATGGTTTTCTTGATTCTGGCTATAATAATTATACGATCTGGTTCAGATTTTGCACTCTAGAAAATATAGTCATCTTCTACGATTCTGCGTTTTTAGTTTTCTCGTATCGTCGAAATTGTGGATGCCACAGATTTTCGCCCTTTGTGGGGGCGGAAGGGGGTGGGGCGAAATTTTGAGATATGTTTTATAGTGAGATCTAACAGGAGTGCGGATACGAAATTAGCTTGCTCTAGCTCTTATGGCTGCTATAGCTCTAGCTATATGTTGCAATTGGCAAAACCGATCATGAAACCTGTGTGTTTGTCTAGCGTTAATAGTCTCTGAGACACAAAACTGTCAAGGTCCGATATCACAGGAGTTTGGATACCAAATTTGGTTGCTCTAGCTCTTATGGGTTCTGAGATCTTTGAATTCATATTTTGCAAATGGCAAAACCGACCATGAAACCTGTGTGTTAGAGAGAGACAGAGCGAGAAAGAATGAAATTGTTTTCTTGATTCTGGCTATAATAATTATACGATCTGGTTCAGATTTTGCACTCTAGAAAATATAGTCATCTTCTACGATTCTGCGTTTTTAGTTTTCTCGTATCGTCGAAATTGTGAATGCCACAGATTTTCGCCCTTTGTGGGGGCAGAAGTGGGCGTGCCAAAGTTTTGAAATATTCTTGTAGCAGTGACATATCCCAGAAGTCTGGATCCAAAACTTCGTTGCTGTAGCTCTTATAGTCTTTGAGCACTAGGCGCTGAAGGGGACGGACAGACGGACAGACAGACATGGCTCAATCGACTCGGCTATTGATGCTGATCAAGAATATATATACTTTATGGGGTCGGAAACGATTCCTTCTGAACGTTACACACATCCACTTTTACCACAAATCTAATATACCCCAACACTCATTTTGATTATCGGGTATAAAAAGAAACAATTGATAAAGTAACTCGGGTTTAAAAAGAAGCAAGTTTGAGATCAAACGTGGCCGACCAGTCAGCTAATGTCCGCCAGCAGAAGCGGGTGAAGTAACTTTGCATGTAAACTCCGATCTAAATCTCCCTCCCACACAGAGTCACCAGCTACGAAAGATCTTTCGTCGCGGGATACCAACTGTAAGTGAGCTTTACCTTTATTATATTCATGTAACTGCGAGTCTACGATTGTGGCGAAAGCTTCACTTTTGCTAGTGTTGTCCGTCGGTCACTGACCTCAAGCTTTTGTCTGAAATCCAGCTGTTCTTTTTGTCAAAGCGAAAGAAAATGTAATAAAATCGAAAGAAAACAAACTAAACTAAAAGCGACCCTACCAGATCCCAAACGAGCAGTATGTTATATGGAGCCGTTCCTATCTGCTAAGCCGTAAAAATATTGCGGTATATTTATAAATTTTCAGTAAAGAAAATAATTAATATTTATTTCTAATTGTATTATTTACTTCTATGATTATCTTTAGTACACATATATGGCATTAGAATAATCGATTTATTTCAGTTTGCCCTAAGGTTTTGTTTGTTGTTAGTGTGGGAAAGAGAAGTGTAAATGAATTTAGGATATAATAAACCCCGTTTGTAAAATGTCTATGTGCTATAAAATCTTTGCTTAGGAGCCATGCAGGGATTAGTGTGGGAGAGTATGAGGTATGACCCCGCCGAGAAAAGGGATACTCCGTGAGCCTCAGGAATTTGGATGATCAAGGTTGGGGAGCCATGGCTGTAGCAATCAACACCAGCACAGCTACCCGACGGGTCAGATATGCATGGCGGAGGCCAACTTCCCTTTCCCTTTAATTTCTTTGTCCCTTCTAATTCCCCCAGCCTCCTCATCCTCCTCTCCCCCTGATACCAGGCGTACGGTCCGAAGCAAGGTAGTGCACGTGAAAAGAAATAAAATGAGGCATCGATGCGAGCAAGTGAAGGAAAGGACAAGTATAGGAACCCCCCCATACTACCGACCATATAACCGGAGCCAGCGCGTGCACCAGTCCAGCTCGAGTGACACAGCCACACACAACAATCGTTGTAGGTGATATGCTACATTTATCTTATTTTGGCGCCCAACGTAGGGCCCGATCCGGCTTGCCCCATTTAAAGAAATACCTTGGTCAAAAGTAACACCTGACTTTTATCCTTGCTAGACCGTTTTTATACCCGATACTCAAAATGAGTATTGGGGTATATTAGATTTGTGGTAAAAGTGGATGTGTGCAACGTTCAGAAGGAATCGTTTCCGACCCCATAAAGTATATATATTCTTGATCAGCATCAATAGCCGAGTCGATTGAGCCATGTCTGTCTGTCGTTTGTCCGTCCCTTTCAGCGCCTAGTGCTCAAAGACTATAAGAGCTACAGCAACGATGTTTTGGATCCAGACTTCTGGGATATGTCACTGCTACAAGAATATTTCAAAACTTTGGCACGCCCACTTCCGCCCCCACAAAGGGCGAAAATCTGTGGCATCCACAATTTCGACGATACGAGGAAACTAAAAACGCAGAATCGTAGAAGATGACTATATTTTCTAGAATGCAAAATCTGAACCAGATCGTATAATTATTATAGCCAGAATCAAGAAAACAATTTCATTCTTTCTCGCTCTGTCTCTCTCTAACACACAGGTTTCATGGTCGGTTTTGCCAATTGCAAAATATGAGTTCAAAGATCTCAGAACCCATAAGAGCTAGAGCAACCAAATTCGGTATCCACACTCCTGTGATATCGGACCTTGACCGTTTTGTGTCTCAGAGACTATTAACGCTAGACAAACACACAGGTTTCATGGTCGGTTTTGCCAATTGCAACATATAGCTAGAGCTATAGCAGCCATAAGAGCTAGAGCAAGCTAATTTCGTATCCGCACTCCTCTTAGATCTCACTATAAAACGTATATCTCAAAATTTCGCCCCACCCCCTTCCTCCCCCACAAAGAACGAAAAACTGTTGCATCCATAATATTGAGGATACATGTAAACTAAAAACGCAGCATCATAGATAATGATCATATCTATCAGATTGCTGAATCTGAATGAGATCAGATCATTTTTATAGCCAAAAGGAATAAATCAATTTGCAGTGGCTACACAGCGCCCGACGTCACGCTCAGACTGATTTTCTGTCTCTCTCGCACGCACTCTTTGTCGTGTCGTTTAATATTAGCGGCGTCTGCCTCCTCGCTATCCTACTGAGATTCCGCTGGGATGTACATGGCCTAGATCTTCGGATCGGATTATATTTTGGTGGAGGCTGGCAGCACCGTGACACACAGACACAAGTGACACGGACACATATATCGAACGGCTAGGCAGAGGCAGTTACCAAAACATTCCACGGAAGGCTCTAATATAACAAGATATATGGGGGCTATATGAATGAGTATTTATTGGGACACTGCCACTAGTTCCATTTGAGGTTAGGTTCGCACGCGGTTCCCGAATTCCGCACTGGCAGCGTCGATTTGGTGTCTCTGACCCAGCCTGACCGTGGGAACATGGGATTTCGGGACTACGATGATTTCCTAGGCCATAACACCGCCAGTCACACGGCAAAACCTTTCTCTTGACCCGATCAGCCGGCCGGCCCGCGCAGCAAAAGTTCGATGATCTGACGAGCTGATCAGCTGGCGGCTATTACATGACTTGAAAGCTCCGGTATCAGCTTTTTGACCTTGCTACTATTAAGTCGGTGTAAAATAGCCGCTATTCTGTGAAATATGCAGACTAGGTGGCAATTCTATTTTTGGGAAAAGCAGAAATCGAAAGTGGGGATAAGCTACTTTTCATGACACAGTTAAGTCACACTATAATATTTACCCCTTTTTGGAATAGACACCAAACCGATAGAGGGGGTGGATGGTTTTAGTTTTTTTTCTTTTTCGCAGGTCGTCTGTCTTTCTCCCGGCAGCGGCGCCACGGTACATACAGGTATACGTAACCGTATTGAAAAAGGTGGCTACTAGAGTACCAAAGGGAAAAGGAAAAACCACAAGACTATACATTAAACCGACATTTAGCGGCCGATAGTGCGTACTCACTTTTATAGGTATATTTATTATTGCATATTTTTTAATTATTGAATATTATTCAAGTGCTGGGCCTGTATAGAGTCTTTGGCTTTACTGCGAACTATGTCGAAGGAATATATAGCAAATGCAACAAAAACGAGGGGGAACGTTGTGAGTTGCTGCGGACGCTGCAACTCTACTTTTATACCCGATACTTAGTCAGTATGGCTCTCCTCCGGCAGACGCCGCTAATATTAAACGACACGACAAAGAGTGCGTGCGAGAGAGACAGAAAATCAGTCTGAGAGTGACGTCGGGCGCTGCGTAGCCACTGCAAATTGATTTGTTCCTTTTGGCTATAAAAATGATCTGATCTCATTCAGATTCAGCAATCTGATAGATATGATCATTATCTATGATGCTGCGTTTTTAGTTTACATGTATCCTCAATATTATGGATGCAACAGTTTTTCGTTCTTTGTGGGGGAGGAAGGGGGTGGGGCGAAATTTTGAGATATACGTTTTATAGTGAGATCTAAGAGGAGTGCGGATACGAAATTAGCTTGCTCTAGCTCTTATGGCTGCTATAGCTCTAGCTATATGTTGCAATTGGCAAAACCGACCATGAAACCTGTGTGTTTGTCTAGCGTTAATAGTCTCTGAGACACAAAACGGTCAAGGTCCGATATCACAGTAGTGTGGATACCGAATTTGGTTGCTCTAGCTCTTATGGGTTCTGAGATCTTTGAACTCATATTTTGCAATTGGCAAAACCGACCATGAAACCTGTGTGTTAGAGAGAGACAGAGCGAGAAAGAATGAAATTGTTTTCTTGATTCTGGCTATAATAATTATACGATCTGGTTCAGATTTTGCACTCTAGAAAATATAGTCATCTTCTACGATTCTGCGTTTTTAGTTTTCTCGTATCGTCGAAATTGTGGATGCCACAGATTTTCGCACTTTGTGGGGGCGGAAGTGGGCGTGCCAAAGTTTTGAAATATTCTTGTAGCAGTGACATATCCCAGAAGTCTGGATCCAAAACATCGTTGCTGTAGCTCTTATAGTCTTTGAGCACTAGGCGCTGAAGGGGACGGACAAACGACAGACAGACATGGCTCAATCGACTCGGCTATTGATGCTGATCAAGAATATATATACTTTATGGGGTCGGAAACGATTTTTTCTGAACGTTACACACATCCACTTTTACCACAAATCTAATATACCCCAACACTCATTTTGAGTGTCGGGTATAAAAAGAAACAATTGATAAAGCAACTCGGGTTTAAAAAGAAGCAAGTTTGAGATCAAACGTGTCCGACCAGTCAGCTAATGTCAGCCAGCAGACGCGGGTGAAGTAACTTTGCATGTTGTAACGAACCCAAAAGGGCCTACAACGCCTCTCCCAACGCCCAATAAAAAACCTGCTACTAAATTGCAGCACCTCGCCCAACGTAAATTGAACGCATGCATTATTTACTACACGAACACCCCCCCTCCACACATAGCCACCGATTGACGCGCGCCGTCTTCATAACGCTGACCAAACACACCAGGTCACGCGGACTTCCACCACTCCAGACCAAGCAAACCGGCCAGGCGCAGTCTTCCGGGTTCATCGACTACAAAACGATGACACCGCGGAAGCCCACGACAAGCACCCAACGGCAAACCCGCCAGCTCGCCAAAAACACGAAGAGACAGAACTAGGTCAACCCGCGATCGCCAGAACGGCGAAGTGCACCCCGACGCGGAAGTGCACTTCTGAACCCGCTGACACAGCGCCTTCTTCATACCTTCTTCATCCCCAATACTTCTGTAGATACAATACTTCGATGGATGATGGATTATTTATCCTGCCACGGACTTAAATTGTGAGGCAGATTTCAGTTATAAGTAGGCTACCCCCTTCCTGTCCTTTCCCTACCCGAAAACTATGCAATCCGCTTTTACTCTATTCTTACCCAAAAACGATTGCATGGCTCCTAAATTGTTTTGATATCTATATCTATATCTATATCCATTGACTTTGATTTTTTTTTGTATTATTTTTTTTGTTGCATTTGCTATATATATATCTATTAATACCTTGTGGTGCCCAAACCGAAATGGTGGTGTCTCGTAGTACGGAGAACTTAGCCCCGCGGCGTCCAATTTTCGCGAGAAGATTCCTTCGACATAATTCGCAGTAAAGCCAAAGACTCTATACAGGCCCAGCACTTGAATAATATTCAATAATTTAAAAAATATGCAATAATAAATATACCTATAAAAGTGAGTACGCACTATCGGCCGCTAAATGTCGGTTTAATGTATAGTCTTGTTGTTTTTCCTTTTCCCTTTGGTGCTCTAGTAGCCACCTTTTTCAATACGGTTACGTATACCTGTATGTACCATGGCGCCGCTGCCGGGAAAAAGACAGACGACCTGCGAAAAAGAAAAAAAACTTAAACCATCCACCCCCTCTATCGGTTTGGTGCCTATTCCAAAAAGGGGTAAATATTATAGTGTGACTTAACTGTGTCATGAAAAGTAGCTTATCCCCACTTTCGATTTCTGCTTTTCCCAAACATAGAATTGCCACCTAGTCTGCATATTTCACAGAATAGCGGCTATTTCACACCGACTTAATAGTAGCAATGTCAAAAAGCCGCTACCGGAGCTCTCAAGTCATGTAATAGCCGCCAGCTGAGCAGCTCGTCAGATCATCGAACTTTTGCTGCGCGGGCCGGCCGGCTGATCGGCTCAAGAGAAAGGTTTTGCCGTGTGACTGGCGGTGTTATGGCCTAGGAAATCATCGTAGTCCCGAAATCCCATGTTCTGCGAACTATGTCGAAGGAATCTTCTCGCGAAAATTGGACGCCGCGGGGCTAAGTACTCCGTACAACGAGACACCGCCATTTCGGTTTGGGCACCACAAGGTATTAATATATGAGATATATATATAGCAAATGCAACAAAAACGAGGGGGAACGTTGTGAGTTGCTGCGGACGCTGCAACTCTACTTTTATACCCGATACTTAGTCAGTATGGCTCTCCTCCGGCAGACGCCGCTAATATTAAACGACACGACAAAGAGTGCGTACGAGAGAGACAGAAAATCAGTCTGAGAGTGACGTCGGGCGCTGCGTAGCCACTGCAAACTGATTTGTTCCTTTTGGCTATAAAAATGATCTGATCTCATTCAGATTCAGCAATCTGATAGATATGATCATTATCTATGATGCTGCGTTTTTAGTTTACATGTATCCTCAATATTATGGATGCAACAGTTTTTCGTTCTTTGTGGGGGAGGAAGGGGGTGGGGCGAAATTTTGAGATATACGTTTTATAGTGAGATCTAAGAGGAGTGCGGATACGAAATTAGCTTGCTCTAGCTCTTATGGCTGCTATAGCTCTAGCTATATGTTGCAATTGGCAAAACCGACCATGAAACCTGTGTGTTTGTCTAGCGTTAATAGTCTCTGAGACACAAAACGGTCAAGGTCCGATATCACAGGAGTGTGGATATCGAATTTGGTTGCTCTAGCTCTTATGGGTTCTGAGATCTTTGAACTCATATTTTGCAATTGGCAAAACCGACCATGAAACCTGTGTGTTAGAGAGAGACAGAGCGAGAAAGAATGAAATTGTTTTCTTGATTCTGGCTATAATAATTATACGATCTGGTTCAGATTTTGCATTCTAGAAAATATAGTCATCTTCTACGATTCTGCGTTTTTAGTTTTCTCGTATCGTCGAAATTGTGGATGCCACAGATTTTCGCACTTTGTGGGGGCGGAAGTGGGCGTGCCAAAGTTTTGAAATATTCTTGTAGCAGTGACATATCCCAGAAGTCTGGATCCAAAACATCGTTGCTGTAGCTCTTATAGTCTTTGAACACTAGGCGCTGAAGGGGACGGACAAACGACAGACAGACATGGCTCAATCGACTCGGCTATTGATGCTGATCAAGAATATATATACTTTATGGGGTCGGAAACGATTTTTTCTGAACGTTACACACATCCATTTTTACCACAAATCTAATATACCCCAACACTCATTTTGAGTGTCGGGTATAAAAAGAAACAATTGATAAAGCAACTCGGGTTTAAAAAGAAGCAAGTTTGAGATCAAACGTGTCCGACCAGTCAGCTAATGTCAGCCAGCAGACGCGGGTGAAGTAACTTTGCATGTTGTAACGAACCCAAAAGGGCCTACAACGCCTCTCCCAACGCCCAATAAAAAACCTGCTACTAAATTGCAGCACCTCGCCCAACGTAAATTGAACGCATGCATTATTTACTACACGAACACCCCCCCTCCACACATAGCCACCGATTGACGCGCGCCGTCTTCATAACGTTGACCAAACACACCAGGTCACGCGGACTTCCACCACTCCAGACCAAGCAAACCGGCCAGGCGCAGTCTTCCGGGTTCATCGACTACAAAACGATGACACCGCGGAAGCCCACGACAAGCACCCAACGGCAAACCCGCCAGCTCGCCAAAAACACGAAGAGACAGAACTAGGTCAACCCGCGATCGCCAGAACGGCGAAGTGCACCCCGACGCGGAAGTGCACTTCTGAACGCGCTGACACAGCGCCCATTGGCGTATAAATAGACGCCGACTGAAAACCAGAAAGCAGCTTACGCAGAAATCCGGCTCACAGTACGGTCGTTGTACCAGAACTTACGCAGAGACCCGGCCCGGAGTACAGACGCGGTACCCGGAACTCACCTGAAGACATCGGCGCCCGATTAAAAATAAGTCATTTAAACCGCTAAGAAATACAATAAAGTGTCAAATGCTACATTTATCTTATTTTGGCGCCCAACGTGGGGCCCGATCCGGCTTGCCCCATTTAAATAAATACCTTGGTCAAAAGTAACACCTGACTTTTATCCTTGCTAGACCGTTTTTTATACCCGATACTCAAAATGAGTATTGGGGTATATTAGATTTGTGGTGAAAGTGGATGTGTGTAACGTCCAGAAGGAATCGTTTCCGACCCCATAAAGTATATATATTCTTGATCAGCATCAATAGCCGAGTCGATTGAGCCATGTCTGTCTGTCCGTCCGTCCGTCTGTCCGTCTGTCCGTCTGTCCGTCCCCTTCAGCGCCTAATGCTCAAAGACTATAAGAGCTAGAGCAACGATGTTTTGGATCCAGACTTCTGTGATATGTCACTGCTCCAAAAATATTTCAAAACTTTGCCCCGCCCACTTCCGCCCCCACAAAGGGCGAAAATCTGTGGCATCCACAATTTCGACGATACGAGAAAACTAAAAACGCAGAATCGTAGAAGATGACTATATCTTCTAGAGTGCAAAATCTGAACCAGATCGTATAATTATTACAGCCAGAATCACGAAAACAATTTCACTCTTTCTCGCTCTGTCTCACTCTAACACACAGGTTTCATGGTCGGTTTTGCCAATTGCAAAATATGAGTTCAAGGATCTCAGAACCTATAAAAGCCAGCGCAACCAAATTTGGTATCCACACTCCTGTGATATCGGACCTTGACCGTTTCATGTCCAAATTTCGCCACACCCCCTTCCGCCCCCGCAAAGGACGAAAATCTGAGGCAACCACAAATCTCAGAGACTATTAAGGCTAGAGTAACCAAATTTGGTACACACACTCCTTTAAGATGTCACTATAAAACGTATATCTTAGAATTTCGCCCCACCCCCATCCGCCCCCACAAAGGACGAAAATCTGTTGCATCCACAATATTGCAGATTTGAGAAAACTAAAAACGCAGAATCATAGATAATGACCATATCTATTAGATTGCTGAATCTGGATCAGATCAGATCATTTTTATAGCCAAAAGGAACAAATAAATTTGCAGTGGCTACGCAGCGCCCGACGTCACGCTCAGACTGATTTTCTGTCTCTCTCGCACGCACTCTTTGTCGTGTCGTTAAATATTAGCGGCGTCTGCCGGAGGAGAGCCATACTGACTTAGTATCGGGTATAACCGTAGAGTTGCGGTGTCCGCAGCAACTCACAACGTTCCCCCTCGTTTTTTGTTGTTTTTGTTTTGCTCGTCTTTCCTCTGCAAGATATCCATTGGATACTATGGATCGGTGTAAGCTCATCATGATCTACAGGGCCTAGTAACGTGTAGGGTATATTGGCGTGCAGTAGGTCCGATACACTGGAAGTGTTATAACTTATATTGGGTATAACTCCGTGGGTCGAGCTTACCCTATCAACTAGTTGAAGATTGTTATAGGAACTAAGCGAGAACACTACTGCAGGAAAGGAGAGCGCATTCCAAATCGTTTTGGATGAAATTCTACGGAGATTGCCCCTAATTAATTTGGTTTGGGCTGTCCCGACGAACCCCTGAGAAGATTTCTGAGGTTGCAACCCTCGGTAAGCCTAGGTGACTTCGGACTCCCATACTACCTGATGGTTAGTGGAACTAATCCAGCACCTTCTTCATCCCCAATACTTCTGTAGATACAATACTTCGATGGATGATGGATTATTTATCCTGCCACGGACTTAAATTGTGAGGCAGATTTCAGTTATAAGTAGGCTACCCCCTTCCTGTCCTTTCCCTACCCGAAAACTATGCAATCCGCTTTTACTCTATTCTTACCCAAAAACGATTGCATGGCTCCTAAATTGTTTTGATATCTATATCTATATCCATTGACTTTGATTTTTTTTGTATTATTTTTTTTGTTGCATTTGCTATATATATATCTAATATATTAATACCTTGTGGTGCCCAAACCGAAATGGTGGTGTCTCGTAGTACGGAGAACTTAGCCCCGCGGCGTCCAATTTTCGCGAGAAGATTCCTTCGACATAATTCGCAGTAAAGCCAAAGACTCTATACAGGCCCAGCACTTGAATAATATTCAATAATTTAAAAAATATGCAATAATAAATATACCTATAAAAGTGAGTACGCACTATCGGCCGCTAAATGTCGGTTTAATGTATAGTCTTGTGGTTTTTATACCCGATACTCAAAATGAGTATTGGGGTATATTAGATTTGTGGTAAAAGTGTATGTGTGTAACGTCCAGAAGGAATCGTTTCCGACCCCATAAAGTATATACATTCTTGATCAGCATCAATAGCCGAGTCGATTGAGCCATGTCTGTCTGTCCGTCTGTCCGTCCGTCCGTCTGTCCGTCTGTCCGTCCCCTTCAGCGCCTAATGCTCAAAGACTATAAGAGCTAGAGCAACGATGTTTTGGATCCAGACTTCTGTGATATGTCACTGCTACAAAAATATTTCAAAACTTTGCCCCGCCCACTTCCGCCCCCACAAAGGGCGAAAATCTGTGGCATCCACAATTTTAAAGATACGAGAAAACCAAAAACGCAGAATCGTAGAGAATGACGATATCTTTTAGACTGCGGAATCTGAATTGGATCGTATTATTATTATAGCCAGCATCAAGAAAACAATTTCATTTTTTCTCGCCCTGTCTCTCTCTAACACACACGTAGCATAGGCGGCTTTGCTTAGAGTAAAACATTAGCGCCTAGATCTCAGAGACTATAAAAGCTAGAGCAACCAAATTTGGTATCCACACTCCTAATATATCGGACCGAGACGAGTTTGTTTCAAAATTTCGCCACACCCCCTTCCGCCCCCGCAAAGGATGCAGATCTGGGGATATTCATAAATCTCAGAGACTATTAAGGCTAGAGTAACCAAATTTGGTATCCGCACTCCTGTTAGATCTCACTATAAAACGTATATCTCAAAATTTCGCCCCACCCCCTTCCGCCCACACAAAGGACGAAAATCTGTTGCATCCACAATATTGCAAAATCGAGTAAACTAAAAACGCAGAATCATAGACAATGACCATATCTATCCGGTTGCCGAATCTGGATCAGATCGGATCATTTTTGTAGCCAAAAGCAAGAAATCAATTTTTAGTGGCTACGCAGCGCCCGACGTCACGCTCAGACTGATTTTCTGTCTCTCTCGCACGCACTCTTTGTCGTGTCGTTTAATATTAGCGGCGTCTGCCGGAGGAGAGCCATACTGACTTAGTATCGGGTATAACTGTAGAGTTGCGGTGTCCGCAGCAACTCACAACGTTCCCCCTCGTTCCTTTTCCCTTTGGTGCTCTAGTAGCCACCTTTTTCAATACGGTTACGTATACCTGTATGTACCATGGCGCCGCTGCCCGGAAAAAGACAGACGACCTGCGAAAAAGAAAAAAAACTTAAACCATCCACCCCCTCTATCGGTTTGGTGCCTATTCCAAAAAGGGGTAAATATTATAGTGTGACTTAACTGTGTCATGAAAAGTAGCTTATCCCCACTTTCGATTTCTGCTTTTCCCAAACATAGAATTGCCACCTAGTCTGCATATTTCACAGAATAGCGGCTATTTTACACCGACTTAATAGTAGCAAGGTAAAAAAGCTGCTACCGGAGCTTTCAAGTCATGTAATAGCCGCCAGCTGATCAGCTCGTCAGATCATCGAACTTTTGCTGCGCGGGCCGGCCGGCTGATCGGGTCAAGAGAAAGGTTTTGCCGTGTGATTGGCGGTGTTATGGCCTAGGAAATCATCGTAGTCCCGAAATCCCATGTTCCCACGGTCAGGCTGGGTCAGAGACACCAAATCGACGCTGCCAGTGCGGAATTCGGGAACCGCGTGCGAACCTAACCTCAAATGGAACTAGTGGCAGTGTCCCAATAAATACTCATTCATATAGCCCCCATATATCTTGTTATATTAGAGCCTTCTGTGGAATGTTTTGGTAACTGCCTCTGCCTAGCCGTTCGATATATGTGTCCGTGTCACTTGTGTCTGTGTGTCACGGTGCTGCCAGCCTCCACCAAAATATAATCCGATCCGAAGATCTAGGCCATGTACATCCCAGCGGAATCTCAGTAGGATAGCGAGGAGGCAGACGCCGCTAATATTAAACGACACGACAAAGAGTGCGTGCGAGAGAGACAGAAAATCAGTCTGAGCGTGACGTCGGGCGCTGTGTAGCCACTGCAAATTGATTTATTCCTTTTGGCTATAAAAATGATCTGATCTCATTCAGATTCAGCAATCTGATAGATATGATCATTATCTATGATGCTGCGTTTTTAGTTTACATGTATCCTCAATATTATGGATGCAACAGTTTTTCGTTCTTTGTGGGGGAGGAAGGGGGTGGGGCGAAATTTTGAGATATACGTTTTATAGTGAGATCTAAGAGGAGTGCGGATACGAAATTAGCTTGCTCTAGCTCTTATGGCTGCTATAGCTCTAGCTATATGTTGCAATTGGCAAAACCGACCATGAAACCTGTGTGTTTGTCTAGCGTTAATAGTCTCTGAGACACAAAACGGTCAAGGTCCGATATCACAGGAGTGTGGATACCGAATTTGGTTGCTCTAGCTCTTATGGGTTCTGAGATCTTTGAACTCATATTTTGCAATTGGCAAAACCGACCATGAAACCTGTGTGTTAGAGAGAGACAGAGCGAGAAAGAATGAAATTGTTTTCTTGATTCTGGCTATAATAATTATACGATCTGGTTCAGATTTTGCACTCTAGAAAATATAGTCATCTTCTACGATTCTGCATTTTTAGTTTTCTCGTATCGTCGAAATTGTGGATGCCACAGATTTTCGCCCTTTGTGGGGGCGGAAGTGGGCGTGCCAAAGTTTTGAAATATTCTTGTAGCAGTGACATACTGAAACTTGCTTATTTTTAAACCCGAGTTGCTTTTCGCCCTTTGTGGGGGCGGAAGTGGGCGGGGCAAAGTTTTGAAATATTTTTGTAGCAGTGCCATATCATAGAAGTCTGGATCCAAAACATCGTTGCTCTAGCTCTTATAGTCTTTGAGCATTAGGCGCTGAAGGGGACGGACAGACGGACGGACGGACAGACAGACATGGCTCAATCGACTCGGCTATTGATGCTGATCAAGAATATATATACTTTATGGGGTCGGAAACGATTCCTTCTGAACGTTACACAAATCCACTTTTAGCACAAATCTAATATACCCCAACACTCATTTTGAGTATCGGGTATAAAAAGAAACAATTGATAAAGTAACTCGGGTTTAAAAAGAAGCAAGTTTGAGATCAAACGTGTCCGACCAGTCAGCTAATGTCAGCCAGCAGAAGCGGGTGAAGTAACTTTGCATGTAAACTCCGATTTAAATCTCCCTCAGACACAGGGTCACCAGCTACGAAATATCTTTCGCCGCGGGAAACCAACTGTAAGTGAGCTTTACCTTTAATATATTCATGTAACTGCGAGTCTACCATTGTGGCGAAAGCTTCACTTTTGCTAGTGTTGTCCGTCGGTCACTGACCTCAAGCTTTTGTCTGAAATCCCAAACGAGCAGTATGTTATATGGAGCCGTTCCTATCTGCTAAGCCGTAAAAATATTGCGGTATATTTATAAATTTTCAGTAAAGAAAATAATTAATATATAGTGCTTTATATTATATTGGTTACTTACATATGTATATATGTGAACTTATTCCTAATTATATTATTTACTTCTATGATTATCTTTAGTACACATATATGGCATTAGAATAATCGATTTATTTCAGTTTGCTCTAAGGTTTTGTTTGTTGTTAGTGTGGGAAATAGAAGTGTAAATGAATTTAGGATATAATAAAAGTTTGTAAAATGTCTATGTGCTAGAAAATCTTTGCTTAGGAGCCATTCAGGGATTAGTGTGGGAGAATTGGGTATGACCCCGCCGAGAAAAGGGATCATCCGTGAGCCTCAGGAATTTGGATCATCAAGGTTGGGAGGGCCATGGCTGTTGCAATAAACACCAGCACAGCTACCCGACGGGTCAGATATGCATGGCGGGGCTTAGCGTATCAACTAATTGAAGATTGTTATAGGAACTAAGCGAGAACATGTAGTGGCGCCTGTCCAACCAAAAATATCGGATAACCGTCCCACGGTCTCCCCTTCCCTTAGACATGCACCTTGCACCTTTAGGGCAGTTATGCGCAAGAAAAAAATGACATAAGTTAACAGCGGCTACTGTCAAGGTGTGGTGAAAAAAAGGGGAATGAGAGAACCAAGGGCTCAAACGGAAGGAGAGTGGCTTGGGCATGTTCTTTTCAATTTTACTCGCGATCCCAGACGGACGTCTGAGGAAAATACTCCAGTAGTGCAGTGAAAGAAAAAAATTCTAACCTCGACCGAAATTACCGCGTGTCCATCGTGGCTAAGATCTAGTCAAAAGATCAGCCGACCATTCCTACGTTATTAAGCGAAGGCCGAACCCATCGGGTGAGTGGAAATTGTACCCCAACTGCCGGCCAACAGAAAATTAAAGTTCGTTTTTTTTTCTTAAAAACCTAACCATAGGTTTGGCCGTACGTAATACCGTACGAAACGCCGGTCGTAGTGCCGTAAGCCGTACCCACTACAGTCTCGTCACCTTGCCACACATATAAGTATCCATCGTACCGATCGACTACTGTATGTGTTAGCCGTCTTCGACCCCAAATCTTCTTTCGGCGTGGCGTCGGCATACATGTGAGCATCACTGTATTTACCTCAGCGTGTACCGGCGTGGGTCCACACACATACAAGCCTTGCTCGGCCTACCCCAGTGAAAAACGGTCGATGGGCTTTTATCTACGAGTGCAGTGACATATATATGTACATATGTGTGAGATTGACTATTCCCTCTTCAGTGACTTTCGTCATTGCTACGTCGCTTACGCCGCCCGATACGAACAGTAACGCTCAAGGAGAAGACAATTACCGGTGCCATTATACTGTTTGCGTTGCTGATGAAGTCATTCGGTGTCTCGATCATGATGGCTATGCCCATGCATTTCTTCATATTAGAATAATACTTTGGAACCCCATTATTGTACTGACCCTAGGATTAACCTTAAAAGTAAATTTCGTGTGATTCGGTTTGTTTGGATTATCATAAAGAAATGTGCAGTTAGAAGGAAAGGAACTAAAACTAATACTCGCGCATATCGCCTATCTACTCTGACACACTGATATTTACAAGTTTTCAGCAACTCTCATTGACCACATGGAAGCGCTTTCATCGTTGGATTTGATCGTACTGTGAGTGATAACCTGTGAACGTCTGCTATATGTGAATTCAAAATTTTACGCAAGTCGAAGCAACATTAAAGATTCCATGCCTCGACCGTAAACTTCCCAGCCGTACTGTAACGCTGACCAATCCAATGGTTCACGTGTTTGTTTTCTTCTGCTCTTCCGAATCTATCGACAACCGAACTTATGATTGGGATTACCCCGCAAGCAATTGCTGTGCACTTTAAAGATGCATCCATCCGTACCTTGTTTTTGCATTTAAACTGAAAACTATTCGACTATATTTCTATTTGTGTAACGTAATTACCATTATTACTGAATATACTCTTTATAATTAGTTGACCCT
The DNA here is from genome assembly GCF_003286085.1 of Drosophila persimilis. NCBI lineage: Eukaryota > Metazoa > Arthropoda > Insecta > Diptera > Drosophilidae > Drosophila > Drosophila persimilis. Next base: position 102,021 of record NW_020825500.1, read on the forward strand.
AGTCTAATAAGATCTTTCATCATGATATTTTTATATATATAATTAATCTTAATTGCAGCTTATTTGAACATATTATCTTTATTACTTTAATAGCCGCTATACATATATATTTACCCTGTTAGCAGCAATGAGAGCTTGTAGGAAAGTTAATGAATAAACTGTTTGTAATGAATTCCCGTTAATTGTTGCCGTTATTAAAGGATCATGTGGCGCCGAGATGACGTAACCTAGCGAAGTAGAGCGTTTAATTTAGGGATCGTTACCCATTACTCAGCATAGTTGGACTGGTGCGATCAAGGAAGCGTGGGCATACCGAGTTGCAATGACACCGCAAGCAACTCCCGCTCGAATTCGTTCCGCTGACTCATCTCCCTAGACTGTCATTTCTCTGTAAATTTCTTCCGTCTGAACCTTGAACCGCACGCGAAACTTATTTTTATTGTCTTTGCTCCTAATGCTCGAGCTCGTGACGCGATCTCTCCCTTCCCCACCCCCACTCTACCCGACTAACCATGAGACCGGCAGCAACGCGTGCATGGATCTCGATCATACCCTCCATCTGCTCGTCTACCGTTTCAGATCCTAGCCTCCTGCTTCGTTATCTGTTACAGTATTAGTAATATATATTTATATATATAATAAATTTAAAAGAAAAAAAATAAAAATAATTGGCGCCCAACGTGGGGACCGAGCTGTCACAGCCCCAGTAAATGTCCGAAAGACAGTCAACTACACCCGACTGGAAATTCCTTATCCTTCTGGGTTCAGACAACCTTGTTAACTTCCTCGATATCGGTTGTGAAGGTATAGTGTAGCGAGAGAGACTGTTGAAATCCTGATGTTTTCCATTAAGCTCTTGGTCCAGTCCACTTAAGCTGCATCTGACTTAACCACTGCCGGTATATCGATCGAGTGCAGGTAGATATTCCCTCCGTCGATCGAAATTGGGTTAATTTATGGCGACAAGCTATAACCTATCTCGCGGAGTTGAGAGTATACGCAAGGAAGTTTATTTGCAGTTTTTTTTTATTTTCTATCATCCTCCCAACTATAAAGAGCGTCGTCGACTGTCGAAATCCTGAAGCTGTTAGAGTAAGCTCTTGGTCCAGTTTATGCAAAGTAAGACCTACTTGGTCCAGTTTTTTTTTGGATAGGATTCAGCCGGTGATAGAAATCAGGTGTATGTATGGCAAAACGCTATCGCCTGCCTCGCGGTAGAAAGAACCTGTCCGACACAGTATCTTTGTTTCTACACGAATTCGTCTCTTAGACAGTGAGATTAGATAGCGAACGAGATTCAGTCTATCTCTTATGTGCAGCGAAGCAGAATCATGATCCTTTTATTTAAAAACATTTTGTCGTTTGTAATCCTTTGCCTTGATATATAAATTAGTCCGTATTTAGTGTCGTAATTATCTATAAAAGATCGTCGGGTAAGAGATTATGTACGATAATCATGCCCCTAAGTCGTAGTCCCGAGAATTTCGCTCAAATAGAGAATCAGGGAATAATTTGTAGCACGTGCGTCAAGGAAGTTGACTACCTAGCTCAGTTAATTACCACCAGCTGTGGACACCAATTCCACCGAGTCTGTTTTAACCGTAAAGCTGGAGCCAAAAAGATTTGTCCTGTCTGCCACGTTAGCTTGCATGCATCGGCTTTGAATTTAGCTGAGGAGATTGCCGCAGCCCAGACTGCAAGCCAAGACCCCAGCTCAACCATGCACCAGACTAGGTCTAAGGGTAGGGCAACCGATCCCAACGCAGACGCCCCAAGCGGGTCAACTATTAGTGAGACAAACCCGGAAGTACAAATGGAACACATATTAGCGCAGACCATAGAAACTGGCCTGCAGAAATTATCGATTCAGCAAACGGCGTCCCGTGAAAGTATTGAAAGTGTTCGTTCACAACCAATCAATACACAAACCATCGACGAGGTAGAACAACAAACGTTTCAGCAACTGTTCGGGGGTAGTTCGGAAAGACAGACGACCAGAGAGCCGCCAGCTAGATATAGTCTAGGAGGGACCCCGCCAGTCTCAGAGCTACGAGCTGATAGAATAAGCCAAATAATTTCAAATTGCAAAATACGGTTTTCCGGTCATTCCTCCATTGGCGTGGACGACTTCATTTATAGGGTAAATGCCATGACCAACCAATCCTTAAATGGAAATTTTGAACTGTTAGCCAGATATGCGAGCAACCTGTTTGAGGGCAGTGCCAGTGAATGGTTCTGGCGATACCACTAGAGTGTCCCCCTCATCCGATGGTCCGACCTGTGCGTAGCACTCAAGACTCAATTCAAAGACGGACGTACCGACTTGGATATCCGCTCAGAGATCACGCAGCGGAAACAGAAGCCAAATGAACCGTTTGATTTATTTTATGAAGCAATAGTCGCATTGGCAGACAAACTAGTCCAGCCAATGACTGAGCCCTATCTGTTAGAAGCTCTTAAAGCCAATTTAGTTCCAGAAATTCAACACGAAACCTTTATGTACCCATCAAGAGTATCGCAGTGCTACGTCATATAGTTCGTACTCGCGAGCGATTCTTGCAGAACTTGCCCAAATCTATGACGACGTTGCAGCGTGCTGCGTCTAAACGACATATTAATGAGATGCATCAAACGTTCAGTGAGACGGATGACGATGCTGATGGTGTATATGATGCAAGTATTGATGTCATGACCCTTAACTGTTGGAATTGTGGGAAGTTAGGTCACCGTTACCAAGAATGTACTGGAGAGCGGAGGGTTTTTTGTTATGGGTGTGGGAAAGCTGACACTTACAAGCCCTATTGTAGAAAATGCAATCCAAAAAACTTGGCAGCTCGTGCACCGTTGATCAGTGCACGCAGACCGATGGTATCGAAAGCCACCAATACGGAGTAACGAGTTCAAAAACAAACTCGCTACCACTTCAACCGGCCATGTCACAAATACCAGACTTACCAACCAGGACAGAGATAGAGAATGGTAGCCAACGCTCCCTACGAATGAAGTTGCGTAGATGTGCGTATAATGTAGCACGAAAGCAAGAACGAAAAGTTTTGTTATCCGCCGTAGTTGGGAATGCGCAGGACATAAGACCGTATGCAGAGGTCCAACTATTGGGGAGAACAGTCACTGGTCTTTTGGATACAGGAGCAACAATCAGTTGTATAGGAGGGGAGTTAGCGTTGAAAGTTAGTCATGCGACCGTCAAAACCGTTAATGCATCTGTGCGAACTGCTGATGGAGCTGCGCAGAAAATTGTAGGCAAAATCTCCACTCCCGTGCTGTTTTGAGATGAAACTAAACCCATAACATTGTATTTAGTACCATCACTCGCTCAAGAATTATACCTTGGCATGGACTTTTGGGCTGCATTTAAATTGTTACCTCCAGGTGTAGTAACGCAGAATGCCAAGCCCGAAGTTGCTGCCTTAGCCAAGGATGACCATATGCATATATGGATAACGGATTCGCAACAGGCCATGTTGTCAGAGGCTATCCAAAAGTTCCCGTCATTCGCCAAAGAAGGTCTAGGTCGAACCAGCTGGAAAGTCACGATATCGATATAGGGGATGCAAAGCCAATTAAACAGCGGCACTATTCGGTATCTCCGGCCGTCGAGAAGGTCATGTTTGAGGAAGTAGATAGAATGATAGCGCTTGGCGTTATTGAGGAGTCCGATAGTCCCTGGTCGTCACCAGTCGTTCTCGTTAGGAAACCTGGAAAGGTGAGAATATGTCTCGACAGCCGTAAGGTCAACAAAGTCACAATGAAGAGCGCATATCCCATGCCTTTGATCGATGGAATATTAAGCCGACTACCAAAAGCTGAATATATTTCCAGCATCGACCTGAAGGATGCCTATTGGCAGATCCCATTGACTTCAGACGCTCGCGAAAAGACCGCGTTCACCGTCCCGGGGAGACCCCTGTATCAATACACAGTGATGCCATTTGGACTAACCAACGCTCCACAAACCATGTGTAAATTAATGGATAAAGTTATACCCTCTCAGTTACGACATGAAGTGTTCGTCTATCTAGATGATTTGCTCGTTGTTTCTTCTACGTTCGAAATCCATGTGCGTGTGTTATCCGAGCTAGCATCTCGGTTAAAACAAGCTGGGCTAACAATTAATGTCGAAAAAAGTAAATTTTGTTTGAAGGAAGTAAGATACCTTGGCCATGTCATTGGGGATGGAACTATTAAAACCGATCCAGAAAAAGTTTCAGCCATTCGGGAATTCCCAACACCTCGTTCAGTCAAACAGGTTTTTAGGAGTAACTGGCTGGTATCATAAATTCATTCGAAATTATGCCGGTCTGGCCGCTCCATTGTCGGACACGTTGAAACAGAAACGTAAGTTTGAATGGACGAATGAGGCCCAACTTGCATTTGAAGACCTGAAAGGTAAACTTTGCAGTGCTCCCGTTTTGCATAGTCCAAATTTTCGGAGTCCATTCGCTATTTACTGCGATGCGAGTCATACTGGCGTGGGCGGAGTACTTATACAAAAAGATTTAGAAGGTAACGAGGTTCCGATCGCATATATGTCTAGAAAGCTAAATCAATGCCAACGAAATTACTCGGTTACAGAAAAAGAGTGTTTAGCAGCTGTACTGTGTGTTAAAAAGTTTCGCGCCTACATCGAAGGGCATGAATTTGTCATTATTACCGAACATGCTTCGTTAAAATGGCTTAAGAGTCAATCGGATTTGAGCTCTAGACTCGTCAGATGGGCGTTAAAATTACAAGGTTTTGACTTCCAAATCCATCACCGAAAAGGAGTCAACAACAAAGTGCCAGACGCCCTGTCCCGAGCCTATACTGAAGACCTGTCCGAGCTCCAAATGGGCAGCCTGCTAGATCTCGGTTCACCACAGTTTCACTCAGTTGAGTATGAGGATCTAAAAACCAAAATAACCGCCAACCAGACGAAGATGCCTGATGGCAAAGTAATTGATGGTTTCATTTATCGTCGTGCTGAACATGCAGTAGGAGAAAAAGTATCCGATGACCTCTGCTGGAAGTTATGGGTACCATCCGCCCTAACGTCCGTTGTGCTGAGGCAAGCACACGAACATCCTCTCTCCTCACACGGTGGTATCCACAAAACGGTGGAGCGAATACGGCGATACTACTATTGGCCGAATTTGGTCACCGATGTGAAGGCATATGTTAATCAGTGCGAGGTATGCAAATGTTCAAAACATCCAAGTTATTGCTTACGACCTCCTATGGGAAAAACTCAGGGAACTAACAGATTCTTTCAGAAACTGTATGTAGATTTCTTGGGACCGTATCCGCGTAGTAAGTCAGGGAACATAGGAATCTTTATAGTCCTGGATCATTTCGCCAAATTCCCATTTCTCAAACCCGGAAGTTTACAGCGGATTCGATCATCCGATTTAACGAGGAAGAGTTGTTTCACTGCTTCGGCGTACCCGAGACGGTATTCACAGGTATTCCAGAGCTTGCTGCAAAACTACGGTGTCAAACATATGTTTACAGCCGTGCATGCACCCCAAGCAAATGCGTCAGAACGTGTGAATCGTTCGGTCATTGCCGCGATAAAGGCCTATATAAAACCAGACCAGTCCAATTGGGATGAAAAGTTGAGCCATATTGCCTGTGCACTAAGTTCGAGCACACATATCGCCATTAATTCAACCCCGTACAGAATAGCGTTTGGTCAACATATGGTTACCAATGGCTCTAGCTATCAGCTATTAAGACAGTTAGAAATGCTGTAGGATCGAACAGTACAGTTTTCGCGAGACGATTCGTTCAATATCATTCGGCAAAAAGCAATGCATTCAGCTCAACAGCAGCATAGTCGCAACGAAAAAGTATATAATTTGCGTAGTCGAGACGTCTCGTTTGTCGTTGGTCAGGAAGTGTATAAAAGAAACTTCCAGCAAAAGTAACTTTAGCAGAGGCTTTAATGCCAAGCTGGCACCTACTTTCGTGAAAGCCCGGGTGAGAAAAAGACTTGGTAATAGTTACTACGAACTCGAGGACCTACATGGACGAATCCTAGGGAAATTCCATGCTAAAGATATAAAACAATGAGGCTTCAGGCGTGGATCACTCTTCTCAGTGTATCACTGCAAAGTGTGATCTTGGTAGGGGGGTGTTGTAGTGGCGCCTGTCCAAGCAAAAATATCGGATAACCGTCCCACGGTTTCCCCTTCCCTAAGTTGACATAAGTTAACAGCGGCTACTGTCAAGGTGTGGTGAGAAAAGAGGAATGAGAGAACCAAGGGCTCAAGCGGAAGGAGAGTGGCTTTTGCATGTTCTTTTCAATTTTACTCGCGATCCCAGACGGACGTCTGAGGAAAATACTCCAGTAGTGCAGTGAAAGAAAAAATTCTAACCTCGACCGAAATTACCGCGTGTCCATCGTGGCTAAGATCTAGTCAAAAGATCAGCCGACCATTCCTACGTTATTAAGCGAAGGCCGAACCCATCGGGTGAGTGGAAATTGTACCCCAACTGCCGGCCAACAGAAAATTAAAGTTCGTTTTTTTTCTTAAAAACCTAACCATAGGTTTGGCCGTACGTAATACCGTACGAAACGCCAGTCGTAGTGCCGTAAGCCATACCCACTACAGTCTCGTCACCTTGCCACACATATAAGTACCCATCGTACCGATCGACTACAGTATGTGTTAGCCATCTTCGACCCCAAATCTTCTTTCGGCGTGGCGTCTGCATACATGTGAGCATCACTGTATTTACCGCAGCGTGTACCGGCGTGGGTCCATACACATACAAGCCCTGCTCGGCCTACCCCAGTGAAAAACGGTCGATGGGCTTTTATCTACGAGTGCAGTGACATATATATGTACATATGTGTGAGATTGACTATTCCCTCTTCAGTGACTTTCGTCATTGCTACGTCGCTTACGCCGCCCGATACGAACAGTAACGCTCAAGGAGAAGACAATTACCGGTGCCATTATACTGTTTGCGTTGCTGATGAAGTCATTCGGTGTCTCGATCATGATGGCTATGCCCATGCATTTCTTCATATTAGAATAATACTTTGGAACCCCACTATTGTACTGACACTAGGATTAACCTTAAAAGTTAATTTCGTGTGATTCGGTTTGTTTGGATTATCATAAAGAAATGTGTAGTTAGAAGGAAAGGAACTTAAACTAATACTCGCGCATATCGCCTATCTACTTTGACACACTGATATTTACCTGTGCGTTAGAGAGAGACAGAGCGACAAAGAATGAAATTATTTTCTTGATTCTGGCTATAATAATTATACGATCTGGTTTAGATTTTGCACTCGGGAAGATATAGTCATCTTCTACAATTCTGCGTTTTTGGTTTTAGCGTATCTTTAAAAATGTGTATGCCACAGATTTTCGTCCTTTGTGTGGGCGGAAGTGGGCGGGGCGAAGTTTTGAAATATTTTTGTAGCAGTGACATATCACAGAAGTGTGGATCCAAAACATCGTTGCTCTAGCTCTTATAGTCTTTGAGCACTAGGCGCTGAAGGGGACGGACAGACGGACGGACGGACAGACGGACAGACAGACATGGCTCAATCGACTCGGCTATTGATGCTGATCAAGAATATATACTTTATGGGGTCGGAAACGATTCCTTCTGGACGTTACACACATCCACTTTTACCACAAATCTAATATACCCCAATACTTTTTGAGTATCGGGTACAACGAGGGGGAACGTTGTGAGTTGCTGCGGACACCGCAACTCTACAGTTATTTCCGATACTTCGTCAGTATGGCTCTCCTGCGGCAGACGCCGCTAATATTAAACGATACGACAAAGAGTGCGTGCGAGAGAGACAGAAAATCAGTCTGAGCGTGACGTCGGGCGCTGTGTAGCCACTGCAAATTGATATGTTCCTTTTGGCTATAAAAATTATCTGATCTAATCCAGATTCAGCAATCTGATAGATATAGTCGTTATCTATGATTCTGCGTTTTTAGTTTTCTCGAATCTGCAATATTGTGGATGCAACAGATTTTCGTCCTTTGTGTTGGCGGAAGGGGGTTGTGCGAAATTTTGAGATATACGTTTTATAGTGAAATCTAACAGGAGGGCGGATACTAAATTTGGTTACTATAGCGTTAATAGTCTCTGAGATTTGTGGATGCCCCAGATTTTCGTCCTTTGCGGTGTCGGAAGGGGGTGTGTCGAAATTTTGACACAAAACGGTCAAGGTCCGATATCACAATAGTATGGATACCAAATTTGGTTGCTCTGGCTCTTATAGGTTCTGAGATCCTTGAACTCATATTTTGCAATTGGCAAAACCGACCTTTAACCTGTGTGTTAGAGAGAGACAGAGCGACAAAGAATGAAATTATTTTCTTGATTCTGGCTATAATAATTATACGATCTGGTTTAGATTTTGCACTCGAGAAGATATAGTCATCTTCTACAATTCTGCGTTTTTGGTTTTAGCGTATCTTTAAAAATGTGTATGCCACAGATTTTCGTCCTTTGTGTGGGCGGAAGTGGGCGGGGCGAAGTTTTGAAATATTTTTGTAGCAGTGACATATCACAGAAGTGTGGATCCAAAACATCGTTGCTCTAGCTCTTATAGTCTTTGAGCACTAGGCGCTGAAGGGGACGGACAGACGGACGGACGGACAGACGGACAGACAGACATGGCTCAATCGACTCGGCTATTGATGCTGATCAAGAATATATACTTTATGGGGTCGGAAACGATTCCTTCTGGACGTTACACACATCCACTTTTACCACAAATCTAATATACCCCAATACTTTTTGAGTATCGGGCACAACGAGGGGGAACGTTGTGAGTTGCTGCGGACACCGCAACTCTACAGTTATTTCCGATACTTCGTCAGTATGGCTCTCCTGCGGCAGACGCCGCTAATATTAAACGACACGACAAAGAGTGCGTGCGAGAGAGACAGAAAATCAGTCTGAGCGTGACGTCGGGCGCTGTGTAGCCACTGCAAATTGATATGTTCCTTTTGGCTATAAAAATTATCTGATCTAATCCAGATTCAGCAATCTGATAGATATAGTCGTTATCTATGATTCTGCGTTTTTAGTTTTCTCGAATCTGAAATATTGTGGATGCAACCGATTTTCGTCCTTTGTGTTGGCGGAAGGGGGTGGGGCGAAATTTTGAGATATACGTTTTATAGTGAAATCTAACAGGAGGGCGGATACTAAATTTGGTTACTCTAGCGTTAATAGTCTCTGAGATTTGTGGATGCCACAGATTTTCGTCCTTTGCGGTGTCGGAAGGGGGTGTGGAAATTTTGACACAAAACGGTCAAGGTCCGATATCACAGGAGTGTGGATACCAAATTTGGTTGCTCTGGCTCTTATAGGTTCTGAGATCCTTGAACTCATATTTTGCAATTGGCAGAACCGACCTTTAACCTGTGTGTTAGAGAGAGACAGAGCGACAAAGAATGAAATTGTTTTCTTGATTCTGGCTATAATAATTATACGATCTGGTTTAGATTTTGCACTCGAGAAGATATAGTCATCTTCTACAATTCTGCGTTTTTGGTTTTATCGTATCTTTAAAAATGTGTATGCCACAGATTTTCGTCCTTTGTGTGGGCGGAAGTGGGCGGGGCGAAGTTGTGAAATATTTTTGTAGCAGTGACATATCACAGAAGTCTGGATCCAAAACATCGTTGGTCTAGCTCCTTATAGTCTTTGAGCACTAGGCGCTGAAGGGGACGGACAGACGGACAGACGGACGGACGGACGGACGGACAAACGGACAGACAGACATGGCTCAATCGACTCGGCTATTGATGCTGATCAAGAATATATACTTTATGGGGTCGGAAACGATTCCTTCTGGACGTTACACACATCCACTTTTACCACAAATCTAATATACCCCAATACTTTTTGTGTATCGGGCACAACGAGGGGGAACGTTGTGAGTTGCTGCGGACACCGCAACTCTACAGTTATATCCGATACTTCGTCAGTATGGCTCTCCTGCGGCAGACGCCGCTAATATTAAACGACACGACAAAGAGTGCGTGCGAGAGAGACAGAAAATCAGTCTGAGCGTGACGTCGGGCGCTGTGTAGCCACTGCAAATTGATATGTTCTTTTTGGCTATAAAAATTATCTGATCTAATCCAGATTCAGCAATCTGATAGATATAGTCGTTATCTATGATTCTGCGTTTTTAGTTTTCTCGAATCTGAAATATTGTGGATGCAACCGATTTTCGTCCTTTGTGTTGGCGGAAGGGGGTGGCGCCGAAATTTTGAGATATACGTTTTATAGTGAAATCTAACAGGAGGGCGGATACTAAATTTGGTTACTCTAGCGTTAATAGTCTCTGAGATTTGTGGATGCCACAGATTTTCGTCCTTTGCGGTGTCGGAAGGGGGTGTGGAAATTTTGACACAAAACGGTCAAGGTCCGATATCACAGGAGTGTGGATACCAAATTTGGTTGCTCTGGCTCTTATAGGTTCTGAGATCCTTGAACTCATATTTTGCAATTGGCAGAACCGACCTTTAACCTGTGTGTTAGAGAGAGACAGAGCGACAAAGAATGAAATTGTTTTCTTGATTCTGGCTATAATAATTATACGATCTGGTTTAGATTTTGCACTCGAGAAGATATAGTCATCTTCTACAATTCTGCGTTTTTGGTTTTAGCGTATCTTTAAAAATGTGTATGCCACAGATTTTCGTCCTTTGTGTGGGCGGAAGTGGGCGGGGCGAAGTTTTGAAATATTTTTGTAGCAGTGACATATCACAGAAGTCTGGATCCAAAACATCGTTGCTCTAGCTCTTATAGTCTTTGAGCACTAGGCGCTGAAGGGGACGGACAGACGGACGGACGGACAGACGGACAGACAGACATGGCTCAATCGACTCGGCTATTGATGCTGATCAAGAATATATACTTTATGGGGTCGGAAACGATTCCTTCTGGACGTTACACACATCCACTTTTACCACAAATCTAATATACCCCAATACTTTTTGAGTATCGGGCACAACGAGGGGGAACGTTGTGAGTTGCTGCGGACACCGCAACTCTACAGTTATTTCCGATACTTCGTCAGTATGGCTCTCCTGCGGCAGACGCCGCTAATATTAAACGATACGACAAAGAGTGCGTGCGAGAGAGACAGAAAATCAGTCTGAGCGTGACGTCGGGCGCTGTGTAGCCACTGCAAATTGATATGTTCCTTTTGGCTATAAAAATTATCTGATCTAATCCAGATTCAGCAATCTGATAGATATAGTCGTTATCTATGATTCTGCGTTTTTAGTTTTCTCGAATCTGAAATATTGTGGATGCAACCGATTTTCGTCCTTTGTGTTGGCGGAAGGGGGTTGTGCGAAATTTTGAGATATACGTTTTATAGTGAAATCTAACAGGAGGGCGGATACTAAATTTGGTTACTCTAGCGTTAATAGTCTCTGAGATTTGTGGATGCCACAGATTTTCGTCCTTTGCGGTGTCGGAAGGGGGTGTGGAAATTTTGACACAAAACGGTCAAGGTCCGATATCACAGGAGTGTGGATACCAAATTTGGTTGCTCTGGCTCTTATAGGTTCTGAGATCCTTGAACTCATATTTTGCAATTGGCAGAACCGACCTTTAACCTGTGTGTTAGAGAGAGACAGAGCGACAAAGAATGAAATTGTTTTCTTGATTCTGGCTATAATAATTATACGATCTGGTTTAGATTTTGCACTCGAGAAGATATAGTCATCTTCTACAATTCTGCGTTTTTGGTTTTATCGTATCTTTAAAAATGTGTATGCCACAGATTTTCGTCCTTTGTGTGGGCGGAAGTGGGCGGGGCGAAGTTTTGAAATATTTTTGTAGCAGTGACATATCACAGAAGTCTGGATCCAAAACATCGTTGGCTCTAGCCCTTATAGTCTTTGAGCACTAGGCGCTGAAGGGGACGGACAGACGGACAGACGGACGGACGGACGGACGGACAAACGGACAGACAGACATGGCTCAATCGACTCGGCTATTGATGCTGATCAAGAATATATACTTTATGGGGTCGGAAACGATTCCTTCTGGACGTTACACACATCCACTTTTACCACAAATCTAATATACCCCAATACTTTTTGTGTATCGGGCACAACGAGGGGGAACGTTGTGAGTTGCTGCGGACACCGCAACTCTACAGTTATATCCGATACTTCGTCAGTATGGCTCTCCTGCGGCAGACGCCGCTAATATTAAACGACACGACAAAGAGTGCGTGCGAGAGAGACAGAAAATCAGTCTGAGCGTGACGTCGGGCGCTGTGTAGCCACTGCAAATTGATATGTTCCTTTTGGCTATAAAAATTATCTGATCTAATCCAGATTCAGCAATCTGATAGATATAGTCGTTATCTATGATTCTGCGTTTTTAGTTTTCTCGAATCTGAAATATTGTGGATGCAACCGATTTTCGTCCTTTGTGTTGGCGGAAGGGGGTGCGCCGAAATTTTGAGATATACGTTTTATAGTGAAATCTAACAGGAGGGCGGATACTAAATTTGGTTACTCTAGCGTTAATAGTCTCTGAGATTTGTGGATGCCACAGATTTTCGTCCTTTGCGGTGTCGGAAGGGGGTGTGGAAATTTTGACACAAAACGGTCAAGGTCCGATATCACAGGAGTGTGGATACCAAATTTGGTTGCTCTGGCTCTTATAGGTTCTGAGATCCTTGAACTCATATTTTGCAATTGGCAGAACCGACCTTTAACCTGTGTGTTAGAGAGAGACAGAGCGACAAAGAATGAAATTGTTTTCTTGATTCTGGCTATAATAATTATACGATCTGGTTTAGATTTTGCACTCGAGAAGATATAGTCATCTTCTACAATTCTGCGATTTTGGTTTTATCGTATCTTTAAAAATGTGTATGCCACAGATTTTCGTCCTTTGTGTGGGCGGAAGTGGGCGGGGCGAAGTTGTGAAATATTTTTGTAGCAGTGACATATCACAGAAGTCTGGATCCAAAACATCGTTGGTCTAGCCCTTATAGTCTTTGAGCACTAGGCGCTGAAGGGGACGGACAGACGGACAGACGGACGGACGGACGGACGGACAAACGGACAGACAGACATGGCTCAATCGACTCGGCTATTGATGCTGATCAAGAATATATACTTTATGGGGTCGGAAACGATTCCTTCTGGACGTTACACACATCCACTTTTACCACAAATCTAATATACCCCAATACTTTTTGTGTATCGGGCACAACGAGGGGGAACGTTGTGAGTTGCTGCGGACACCGCAACTCTACAGTTATATCCGATACTTCGTCAGTATGGCTCTCCTGCGGCAGACGCCGCTAATATTAAACGACACGACAAAGAGTGCGTGCGAGAGAGACAGAAAATCAGTCTGAGCGTGACGTCGGGCGCTGTGTAGCCACTGCAAATTGATATGTTCTTTTTGGCTATAAAAATTATCTGATCTAATCCAGATTCAGCAATCTGATAGATATAGTCGTTATCTATGATTCTGCGTTTTTAGTTTTCTCGAATCTGAAATATTGTGGATGCAACCGATTTTCGTCCTTTGTGTTGGCGGAAGGGGGTGCGCCGAAATTTTGAGATATACGTTTTATAGTGAAATCTAACAGGAGGGCGGATACTAAATTTGGTTACTCTAGCGTTAATAGTCTCTGAGATTTGTGGATGCCACAGATTTTCGTCCTTTGCGGTGTCGGAAGGGGGTGTGGAAATTTTGACACAAAACGGTCAAGGTCCGATATCACAGGAGTGTGGATACCAAATTTGGTTGCTCTGGCTCTTATAGGTTCTGAGATCCTTGAACTCATATTTTGCAATTGGCAGAACCGACCTTTAACCTGTGTGTTAGAGAGAGACAGAGCGACAAAGAATGAAATTGTTTTCTTGATTCTGGCTATAATAATTATACGATCTGGTTTAGATTTTGCACTCGAGAAGATATAGTCATCTTCTACAATTCTGCGTTTTTGGTTTTAGCGTATCTTTAAAAATGTGTATGCCACAGATTTTCGTCCTTTGTGTGGGCGGAAGTGGGCGGGGCGAAGTTTTGAAATATTTTTGTAGCAGTGACATATCACAGAAGTCTGGATCCAAAACATCGTT